>NC_039250.1:27944167-28244167 GCF_003368295.1 Carassius auratus
TCTCTGAAATCCTTGTGGCTATTTTATTTTATTCCTTAGATGACATGTCAGACCACTAAAAAAGAAATTAATAAAAAAAAACATACAATATTTTTTTACATATAGCTTATTTTTAGTTGAGTCTCCACATTAGACACAGTTATTCAGTTCTTCTTAGAACCCACTGTTTATGTACTCATTCATTACTCAAAAAGAATAAGGTTGCCTCATTAAATCTATAACTTTGTTGTTATTATATATTTATTAGATTAGTCTATACATAGTACATACTGTACACTTTCCTGCTTACTGCTACACTGCTACAAAATTCTGTGAACTCATATATACATTTGTCTTACATTGGAAACGGCATCATGTAATATGAGTAGATGTAATATCTGACATTATGTGTCTCTGCAGGCTGTGTCATTACTGTTTCCGGCCGAATGACCTTCACCAGTAATAAGTCAATGGAGATTGAGGTTTTCGTTGATGCTGACCCACTGGTGGAGGCTGAGAAGGGAAAATATAGGGCTGTTACAGCCTTCTTCACCTACATCTCTCTGGACAAAGAAAACAAGCCCCTTCCAGTGCCGCCACTGAAGGTGAGTAATGCGCAGCTTATACATGTATGCACTGTGATATAGGAATATTGATGAATATGTGAATGTTAAAGTTTTGAGACAAAAAAATAAAATAAAAGAAATAAATAAATAAAAACTTAATTTAAGTTTTAGTGTAAAAGGCACTGTCTAGTTTCTATATATTTTGAGTCATGTGCATGAGACAGGACTTGGTGACCTACAGTACATTTCAAGATGGTTTCCTAACATGAGGCAGCACCAAATTATTTGGATGATTATTTGAAATTGTATTCTTGAGGGTGATGCTTTCAGTCCTTGATCCTTCCATTCATCATGGCAGAACAGGGCAGATTGAAGGGCAAATAACACAAATGACACTGTACTGCTTGTAGAGCACCCAATAAAATAACGCAAAATGTGCTTTTAAGAATGCAAAATTAAGAATGCCTACTGCAAAATGGGTAGTGAAAAATAATTACTAAGAAAATTGTATAATTTGGATAAGAACTGAATATAATATTTTTAGGCTGTTTTGTGTTATTTGCAATTAAATATAAATATAAGTTTACATTTATTTAAAATGCAGTTACTGCAGAGTGCTTTTTTGACGCACTTTAGTGGGACTACACTTACACCTTCAGTGAAAGTCTATGGGATTCTTTCCTCTTATTTTAACATTTCACAGGTGAAAATCATGACTCTGATCAGAGTCTACTCCACAAAGGCCAAACTTTTTTTTGAGTAACTTACTCAACGCTGGTCGGGAGTCATCAGCGTAGCAATGAAAGATAAAACCATGTCAATTAATTATGTGACCTAATGGAAGCGTATACATGATGAAAAATAAAGAACCAAGCACAGAACCCTGAGGAACACCATGAGTGAAAGAGGTAGAAGTGAAGTGGACTTAGTCTGACAGATAGAGATATAATGTTGATGTCAGACAGATACGAAATTAACCAGGAGAGAGCAGTTCCAAAAATGGCTAGAGCAGAAAGATGTGAGATGAGAATGCTATGAGAGATGGTGTCAAAAGCAGAGCAGAAGTCTAAGAAAATTAGGATACTGATGCAACCAGTTCATGAGGAGCTCTTTGAGAACTCCAAACGTGCCATTTCAGTACTGTGAAGGGAGCCTGGTTAGAGACGCTCAAAGATTATCACAGTCTACCCCACAAAGACCATGTTTTGAAATTTAGGGATACCCTAATGAGTTATTTCCTTGTATGTTATTTTTTTTTTTGTAATTTGGTTTTGAGAAAACACCTGAATCAGTCAATTAGTTAGTCAGTAATTATATAATAAATATTTTGGGTCATGTAATGAACTGCAAATTATATGCTAAAAAATGTGCCCTCATGAGCACATGACTTATGCAGCAAATAAAGGATTTATGTAAGATTGGCCTCGGGCAGATATTCATCCTTGAACAGAAGGCCAATCAATCATCATTTTGGCTGTAAGCAGGCATGCAGAGACACCACTGATATGGTAGTGACAGAAGGTAAGCTCCATAGGTGCTGGCATTCTCAGCTCCCTGATGAAAACTCATAATAGCCACACTGTGCAACATCGATACACAAGCTACTCTCAGTTGTTTGTGCACACTGAATCCAGAAGCAGCTGGGTGATTCTATAATTTAGTGTAAAATTATTGTTTATTCCCAAAAATGATCACCATTTTTATTTTTATTCAGTTTATATTTTTTTAATTATATTGCTTTTCAAAATGTCAGATTTCAAAAGGAACATAAAACGTTAATATTCAATACAGAAAACATCTGTATTTGTTTATTTGTATATACAGCAATTCATACAGCAATTCTCCAGTTTCCCTATTTATACCCTAACGGAAAAGAAAAAATCGCATATGTTTTTGAAATGCATTTATTTTGTGTTAATAAAGTAAAAATATGTTTACTTATCTGCTTAATAAAAATACCCTGCAGTTGTACCTTTGGTAACCTAAACTCTACTAATTCTTAAAGTCTGCAAAATTGGAACAACTAATTTTGTGCTTAATGCACTTTAATTTTGCGGAATTTGTGCTGGGTTCCAACCAAAGATATACATGAGTATACCTGATTGAGCTAAAGTGGAACTATTACAAGTATACTTCAGGTACACTGTAAATAGTTTGCATTTTAACTTGCGTACTATACAGAGATTATACAATCATTATTAATAGTGATATTAAAACACATTTTAGGCATAATATTAATATTCCTAGGTTATTACATGCAGAGATTTTAGGTCCTATATTTAACACCTCTGTTTTTTTTTCAGAATTTAGCAGTAAGAAATAACTCCTCATCCAGGTTTTTAAATCGACTCTGCATTACGTAAATTTTTCAAATTGGTATTTTTCTCCGGGGCGCGAAGAAATACAGAGCTGAGTATCTTCAGCATAACAGTTAAAGCTAACACCGTGCTTCTTGATGATATCTCCCAAGGGTAACACGTAAATCGTAAAAAGTAACAGAGAGTCTTGAGGTACTCCATACTGCACTTGTGATCGATATGATACCTCTTCACTCACTGCTACGAATTGATGGTGGTCATATAAGTACAATTTAAACCATGCTGATGCACTTCCATTAATGCCAGCAAAGTTTTCTAGTCTATTCAAGAGAATGTTGTGGTCAGTAGTGTCGAATGCAGCTCTAAGATCCAATAAAACTAATAAAGAGATACAACCACGATCAGATGATAAGAGCAGATCATTTGTAACTCTAAGGAGAGCAGTCTCAGTACTATGATACAATCTAAAACCTGACTGGAAGTCCTCACAGATACCATTTTTCTCTAAGAAGAAATATAATTGTGAGGATACTGCCTTTTCTAGTATCTTGGACAGAAAAGGAAAATTCGAGATTGGTCTGTAATCAACTAGTTTTTTGGGGTCTAGTTTTTTGATGAGAAGCTTTAATAACAGCCAGTTTGAAGGTTCTGGGGACATATCCTAATGACAATGACAAATAAATAATAGTCAGAAGAGTACTATTAATAGTAGGAAAAAAGCAGACTTAGTAATTGGGGAAAGAGCAGGGAGGAGGGAAGGAGAGAGAAATAAAAAAAATTGCCTAGTACATTGGGAAAAGATGTAAGGTTTGGTACCTAAGCTAAAATTGCAATCGTCAGACCCGGAGATCGGCCGAATGGATTCGAAAACGATAAAACTCAACTGTTTTTCAAAAATAGTGGATTGTTCCTTTAGGTTTTGCAATTACATACAGTACACTAAAGGCACATACTTGTTTTGTTAAGAAAGTTAATTTCATTTTTTGACTTTGGTTGATGTCAGTTGTACCCCTAAATATAGAATCATTCAGCTACTTGCTTTAGAAATAACTTGATTACTTTTCAGCTCTTATTTGTTTAAGGTCTCCTTTCCATAAATGGAAATGCAAATGAAAACTGCATGAGCATCAGTCATATTGTGGCTCTTTGCTCTTATGTTTCATTATAGAAATAGTATATTGACAGATAATTCCTGCTATTTCAGACTTCAGGTGTTTTTTTTTTCCTTCAGTGAAAGATCTTTCATTCTATTTTTAGGATTTCCAGTTTTAGCTCTTGGTGGAGGAGAGTTATGGGCTGGGGGAGGGGTGAACACGCAGAGAAGTGGTGGATCATGGGATGGGTGGGACTATTGAATGGCATGCTGCACACAATGAAAGCTGCAAGGATCACCCAGACATTAAGAGGTTTGCTTTTTCGGGGTGAGCATTGAGACAGGGTCTTCTCAGGAAAAATTTCATCCAAACGTTTTTTTTTAACAATATCTAAAGACTTTTATGAAGTAAATTTACTTGGGAAGCAAAATTATTTAAAATAATACATTTTAAGAGAATTTATCATTAAATTAGTCTACCTAACAGAAAATACACTTAAATAACAAGATATTTTCTCTTAAGACAAGTCATAATAGGTTATATTACAAACTGTTGCATCTCTAGTAAATGCATCTTTTTTTAAGTGTTTAGACATTTAATTACTAAAAAATAAAATAAAAAAAGAAATGGACAAAAATACTGATTACAAAATTATTATGCAGTGTAGTCACAGATTTTCTGGACCCATTAATGTATGCATTTGACAAACAATCGGCTGGTCCATGCCACACAAAACAAGTTGAGTTACCCTAGCAACTACTGGGTTTGCAGCATAATAACTGTGTTTATTTTTAGACACTGAGTGTGATAAGTGTGCAATAAGAGGTTAAAAGCGTGATATCACACTGCAAACTTGAATACAAATAGAAAAACAAGATCATTCATTACTTGGTAATGAAATTTCCAGTGCTTTCCATGTGAGAATATACTAATAAGATTTCCTGAATCATTCATTTCTGTATGTAAGCATTGCATTTGAGGCAAAAGACTTAGGTAAGGACCCAATAAAAATGCATGTTCTTTTAGACAGACTTGGACTTGGACTTGGACTGAATAAAAATAAAGTTTGGGTTACATACCAATGAAATGTTATTCCAAACCTGTATGACATTCTTTCTTCTGTGGAACCCAAAAAGAGATGTTTTGAAATATTCCATTTTCATACAAGTAAGCAAGTGATGACGTGATCGAAAAAGGTTTCATAACAGTAGTTCATACTGATTGTACTTTATACTCCAAATCTTTTGAAGCCATAGTCTTGTGTAGCAAACTGTCCACAGTTTATACTTCCATTGAACTTTGATTCGAAGATTTTGTTAAGAGGAAGATTTTCTGCAAATGACAGAGCTGGCCTTGGGCTCAAGTTCAAGCTTTCATGTAGTACATTTATGTATTTTTTAGCTTTATATCATCTGGTAATAATATTATGCCGTACTTTGGAAAAGAGCAATATACCAATCTGCAAAACTTCTTTGAAAGACATGAATATGATTAAAGGGCAGCCTAATCATTTCTATTTTTAGGTGAATTAAATATTAGCAGCTGGCGAGGCCATGATGAAATGGGTGTTCTGGAATATACTACTGTCTTAAAGTCAATTAATATTTTAATCAGAGCACCTTTACAAAGAGTGCTATTTTAAAATGGTCTCACCCCTGATATAACGTAACAGTGAATTTCCAAAGAAATGCTTCCAGAGAAGATACTTATTTAGTGTTCAGTTGTGTACTAACATGGAGAGGCATTCTGGGAGCAGCTGCAAAGGTCACAGAATGAAAGGTTAATTGAGACATTGTGGATCAGAGAGCTAGTTAAAGCACTTCTCTACTCTATAGCTGGATTATCAGCACAGTATAGTAAAATGTCACTTGTAAAATAAGAACAGTGATTTGATACTAGATCATTCATCAATAGGGTAAAGTTACAATTTTAGGTAAGTTTGGTTGTATCCTGAATCCTGAAGCCATTGTTATAAATGCAAGACATGTCTTGTGTTATGTTGGTTGTGTATGAGAATTGATGTAAAGATGTTTGTATATGTAAGAAATATATATTTTCAATGGCAAGATCTAAAACAGGAAGCACAATTTGGCATCTACAAAATAAAGTATAGATGGAGCCTGGAAATTGATTGGCTTAGTCAGTTATGGAGATGTGCATTTATTACATTAATTGTAATACTGTAATATTTTTTAACAGTGAAAAAGTTTGCAGTGTTCTTATTAGCATACATAGACTGCTTTTTCCTTACCCAGTTCACCTTTAACCATGAGTACAGTTCTTCTTGTTGTGCCATCAGCCAGTCTGCTTTATCATTACATAATGTTTCTGTCTTTCGTGATCAGTTACATGATGCTTTAAGCATAGATAGCAGCCTTGCATGTGCCAGCCAAGCAACTGCCATTAAGATACAAGTTAACCAATAGCATTCTCCAGGTGTATTGCTATATTTTGGTAGTACTTACAGTCATGGCCAAAAATATCAGCACTATTGGTAAATATGATCAAAGAAGGCTGTGAAAATAAATCTGCATTGTTAATCCTTTGATATTTAAAAAAAAATCACAAAAATAAGAATTTAAAATGGGGGAAATATCATGATGAAATAAAGGTTTTTCTCAAATACTTGTTGGACACAATTATTGGCACCCCTAGAAATTCTTATGATTAAAATATCTGAAGTATATTCCCATTCATATTCACAATTTTGAGCACTCCAGCATGATTATAAACATGAAATTATCCAGCAGTAGCTTCCTGTTTCACAGAGATATATAGAGGAGGTAAAACAAAGCCTAAATCCCCTTAATCATCCATCAAAATGAGAAAAACCAAAGAATATATTTCTGATGTTCAGCAAAATATAGTTGAGCTCCACAAATTGGTGAAGTGGCTTTAAAAAAAGACATAGAGCAGTGAAAATTCCCATTTCTGCCATCAGGGCAATAATTAAGAATTTCCAATCAACATAAATGTTACAAAACTGCCTGAAAGTGGATGTGTGTCTATATCGTCCTAATGTATGGTGAGAAGAAGAGTTTGAGTTGCTAAAGACTCTCCAAGGATCACAGCTGAATAATTTCAGAAAATAGTAGAGGCTCGGGTTCAGAAAACCTTTAAAAAAAATGTCAAAGATGCTACATCACAATATGTTTGGGAGGGTTTCAAGAAAAATTCTCTTAGCTCATCCAAAAACAAATCCCCAGCATATTCAGTTATCAGACATGACAGGAACTTCAAACGAGACTGGCATCTATAGTCAGATGAAACTAAAAAATTAGCTTTTTAGCAGCAAACACTCAATATGGGTTTGGTGAAAACGTAGGGATAACAAATTACCCCATGTTTACAATGAAATATACTGCTGTATTTTTTATGTTGTGGGCCTATATTTCTGCTGGAGTGTCCTGGACATCTTGTTTAGATACTTGGCATCATAAATACCAAGAGATAAAAAATCAGTAAGTGACCGACTCTGTTAGAAATCTTATAATGGGCCATGTTTGGATCTTCCAACCTTAAAATAATCTAAACACATACCTCAAAAACAACACAGAAATGGGACATTGAAACACAAAACCATGCTTCTGCTATAGCCATTCTAGTCTTCTGACCTGAAACCTATAGAAAATGAGAGGAGTGAACTGAAGAGAAGAAGCACCAACATGGAGCTGGGAATCTGAAGGGTCTGGAGTGATTCTGGATGAAGGAATGGTCTCCGATCTCTTGTCAAGTCACCTTTATTTATATAGCGCTTTAAACAAAATACATTGCGTCAAAGCAACTGAACAACATTCATTAGGAAAACAGTGTCAATAATGCAAAATGATAGTTAAAGGCAGTTCATCAGTGAATTCAGTGATGTCATCTCTGTTCAGTTTAAATAGTGTCTGTGCATTTATTTGCAATCAAGTCAATGATATCGCTATAGATGAAGTGACCCCAACTAAGCAAGCCAGAGGTGACAGCGGCAAGGAACCGAATCTCCATCGTTGACAGAATGGAGAAAAGAACCTTGGGAGAAACCAGGCTCAGTCGGGGGGCAGTTCTCCTCTGACCAGACGAAACCAGTAGTTCAATTCCAGGCTGCAGCAAAGTCAGATTATGCAGAATTCAATTCAAGTTTCAATTCAAGTTAATTTGTATAGCGCTTTTTACAATACAAATCGTTACAAAGCAACTTTACAGAAAATAACGTTTCTACAATATTTAGTAGTAGCTTATAAGTGGTGACTGTCAGTTTGTAGACGTATGACAGGATTTTTTCTGAAAAATTAATACAAGACGTCGTCAGCCAGATGATAAACATTATTAACAGCAATTATTATATGATGCAGTCACACTTAGCAAATATTTGTTAGTTCTGTTCATTGATTCAGAGTTAGCATCATCTGGGGTCCTCTGAGGGTCAGAATTATCTCTTCTCAGGTGTTCTGGATCCAGACTGGAGCTTGTGTAAATCCTAGTTTCCAAGGGATGTAAATCCCGTGGCAAAACATAGAAACGAATAGAGACATCATCAGCATAGCTGCTGTTCCAACAAAGTAAAATTTATTAGTTTAACCCAAGCTAAAGAATAAGAATGAATTTTGCCATATTAACTTGGTACGTGTTACTACAAGGTCTTTACCGGGGATCTGTATCTGGGGCTCTAGTTGTCCTGGTCTCAGCTTTCTTTCAGGGCTGCAGAGGTCCTTTCTAAGTGCCGATCAACCATCTTGTCTGGATACGTATTGGATTCGGGTGACTGCAGTGACCCTCTGATCTAGATACAGACTGGATCTGGTAGCTACAGTGACCTCGGAATAAGAGAGAAACAGACTAATATTTGCGTAGATGCCATTCTTCTAATGATGTAGCAAGTACATATGGTGTTATGTGAAGTGTTCCCGGTTCCGGTTTTCCTAATTAATGCAGCCTAAAAATCCTTTAACGGATTTGGATATTAAAAGCATATTAGTATGTTATGTGTATGCCAGGTTAAAGAGATGGGTCTTTAATCTAGATTTAAACTGCAAGAGTGTGTCTGCCTCCTGAACAATGTTAGGTAGGTTATTTCAGAGTTTAGGCGCCAAATAGGAAAAGGATCTGCTGCCCGCAGTTGATTTTGATTTTCTAGGTATTATCAAATTGCCTGAGTTTTGAGGACACAGTGGATGTGGAGGATTATAATGTAACAGGAGCTCATTCAAATACTGAGGTGTTTAACCTTTCAGGGCTTTATAAGTAATAAGCAGTATTTTAAAATCTATACGATGTTTGACAGGGAGCCAGTGCAGTTTTGACAGGACCGGGCTAATATGGTCATACTTCCTGGTTCTAGTAAGAACTCTAGCTGCTGCATTTTGGACTAACTGTAGTTTGTTTACTAAACGTGCAGAACAACCACCCAATAAAGCATTACAATAATCTAACCTTGAGGTCAAAAATGCATGGATTAACATTTCTGCATTTTGACATTGAGAGCATTGGCCCCAATTTAGATATATTTTTGAGATGGAAAAATGCAGTTTTACAAATGCTAGAAATGTTCAAGTTCAAGTTCAATACCTTAATTCCATTAATGCCAACAAAGTGTTCAAGTCTATGCAAAAGGTTGTGGTCAATAGTGTCGAATGCAGCACTAAGATCCAATAGCACTAATAGAGAGATACACCCACGATCAGATGATAAGAGCAGATCATTTGTAACTCTAAGGAGAGCAGTCTCAGTACTATGATACGGTCTAAATCCTGACTGGAAGTCCTCACAGATACCATTTTTCTCTAAAAAGAAATATAATAGTGAGGAAACTACCTTTTCTAGTATCTTGGACAGAAAAGGAAGATTCGAGATCGCTCTATAATTAACTAGTTCCTTGGGGTCAAGTTGTGTTTTTTTAATGAGAGGCTTAATAGCCAGTTTGAAGGTTTTGGGTACATATCTTAATGACAATGAGGAATTAATAGCCAGAAGAGGATATATGATTTCTGGAAGCACCTCTTTTAGGGGCTTAGCACCTCTTTTAGGAGCTCTTTTTAGCTTAGATGGTATAGGGTCTAACATACATGTTGTTGGTTTAGATGATTTAACTTAAGTTTATACAATTCTTCCTCTCCTATAGTAGAGAATGAGTGGAACTGTTCCTCAGGGGGTCTATAGTGTACTGTCTGATGTGATACTGTAGCTGACGGCTGAATGGTTGCAATTTTATCTCTAATAGTATCGATTTTAGAAGTAAAGTAGTTCATAAAGTCATTACTGTTGTGGTGTTGGGAAATGTCAACACTTGTTGAGGCTTTATTTTTCATTAATGTAGCCACTGTATTAAATAAATAATTAAATAAATACCCGGGGTTATGTTTGTTTTCTTCTAAAAGAGAAAGAAAAGTAATCGGATCTAGCAGTTTTCAATGCTTTTCTGTAGGATAGGTTCCCGCCAAGCAATATGAAATACCTCTAGTTTTGTTTTGGATATGCTCATCAGGCATTATTGTAGAAAATTTAGACCTGTTAAACTGGCAAATGAAGGTTACAAAAAGTTATTAACATGGTCGATATTTTTGGCCATGACTGTATATTTTCCTATTATCCTAAAAAAAAAAAAAAAAAAACATATGTCAATGGATGCCTTATTTATTTATTTCAGATGATGTATAAATCTAAATAAACCTATAAATTATGTATAAATACATTTTCAAAAATTAACCCATTGAAACCTGGTATATTAGCAACTTATTATGTTGCATAGCAATAACACTTGACTGCAGATGTTTCAGCCAAATTGTTTAAGTGTAACTTGTGTTATTTAAGTTAAAGTGATAAGTGAAAAGGGCTTAGGTACTGCTGCAAGAGAGAGCCTGTCCCCAACTAAATTTGTTTCCCTAATTAATAGGCACTCTTCAGCTCAAGTTTTCTACAGCTTGTGTGTTTTTGATGGACATTGCTAAAGGAATAGATCACCCCCGCAAAAAATTATGTCATTATCTACTCACTCTCATCTTTCTAAACCAATATGTTGTTATTTTTCCATGGAACTCAACAAGAAAAATGTTTAAAGATCCTTTTAATCATCTCGTTTACATACAACAAACAATTTTTGAACCTGAACTCAATTGCAAATGAGATAGATTGGAGAGAAGATTATCAGTGAATATGGCCTTCTGGGTCCTTTTGAATGGCTTGAGAAGATGGACTACTCTTAAGCCATTTTTATGCTTTTTTGGAGTTTTTGTTCATTTTGGAGCTGTACAAAAAAGTGCAGTAATGTCAAAATTACCTGGTTTTATTCAAGCCGTAATATTACTCTACTGTTTCATATTAAGTTGCACCATTTTTTAAGGTCGAACCAGGCAGAAATAACTATGTTAGGGAGCAACAGCACATTTTCACTTTCAGCTATGTTGAAAGTGAAGGTCAGGTTATTGTTACTCATCTAAAACATGCTTTATTAAGAAAAACGCTCATAGATTAAAGTCTACTTTAATCTACTTTTAATCTACTTTGTTGTTTCATTTTCATTATTATGCTTAAATTTGCATGGAGCCATTTTCCTCACGGAGGCCTGACCAATTACATACTACTAATTTTAATTTGGAAATCCCATTGCCATTGTGCGGTCTCATTTTAAATACTTTATATCAAATCATGCCTACTTTCTTCAGCATCCATATTGGCTATTTCCAATGGCAACTACTGCTGTATTTTCCTTAACACTTATGTTTCACACTCTGGTGCTTTCTGCTAAAGCAATCACTGTGGTCTTCTGTTAGTCAGTCTCTCTTTGACTAAGGCACTGAGCTTCCCTCTAGCTTAATTTAATTTGTTCAAGACAAGAACTGCTGCCATGGCCCCTGTGTCTTTTCTTGGCCTCATCATGAGCCCTGAGCAACAGGACAGTCACTGACCCAGCCAGGACTTCCTTCAAGGTCACATGATGTTGTTTTCAGATTACAAGAAGAGCTGTACTGTTTTGCCTTTATTGCTAGAAACAGCAGTTCACATATAAGTTTCATTTGTTAAACCAGGCTATTACAGAATTACAGAGTTTTATGGAACATTTGTGCAAATACATCTACTGATGCCACTGAACAGGCAAATGTGTTTTTTTGATGACAACCAGAACTGCCACTTAAATGAAATAAAAATAAGTGCAACAGTTCATATGCTCTCCGTTAAACTGGGTCACCTCCGAAGCATAAAATGAGCCTCAACATCAGCAGTCCTGTGAAGTTTAGTGTATCTGTTTGAGCTTATATAACCTTGCTGTGGATATGCATCCTATATCTGTGATTCTCATTTGTGCACATGCCCTCATCAGCCAGGCTGCTTCAGTTGTCACTGCACAATTTGTTCCCTAAGGTTGGCCGCCATCTGCCAATGCTGCACATGACTAGCTGGTGACCTATAGCCAATGATAAGAATAGCATGGCGTAGAGTGCAGCTGCAAGATGAAGCCTAACGTCAACTGACATCCTGCTCTCTCACACAGTATTATTGTTTGTCCGTGATGAAGCTGTGCTCCCAATGCAAACATCTTTGGCCTTGTTTTAGTTCCAAGACATTGTTTGCAACTGGCCAATTCACTCATTACCTTACTTAAATGAGCACATAAGTTTTCCCAAATATTAGTAAAAAAAAACAAAAAACAAGAATTTGCAATCATACACAACAGAATGTGCATTTGCAGTCTCTTGAGTATGCATGCATGTGTGAATGAAAGTCAGTTTAGTGGAAAATCACAGAGCACATTAATCTTAAAGTTTTTTTTTTAAAGGGCCACTTATAATTTCTGTGTTTTATTATTATTATTATTATTATTATTATTATTATTCCAAAATAATCTCTGACCCATTTAATTAAACTTGTAGGTGTAGAAGCCATTTTCATCATCAATAATTTCTAGTAAATTTCACGAATAATTACAAAGAGACAGCAAGTAACACAAATTAATTACTGAAAAATGTATGTCTTTTCTTGTAAAATATAATTTAATAAACTCTTATTTTTCTAATAAAAGAAAAATAAGACACAAAAAACAACAACAACAATGCAGTCTCTTTACAGGATTTATTGCATTGCAGCAGGTTTTCGGTCAGACCCCCATCCTTCAATAATAGCTTCTCTGCACTCTTTAAGTAATGTTTGTTGACATTAATTAATGTATTACCGCACAAACCAACTCAGATAATCAGTTAATTAGAAGTGAGCTCCGTGCATGAACTGTGTTCCAATTGGCATGGTCCCTATAAAGTGTTCATTGCTTCCAACTATCAGAACAGGGGAAATCTGATGAAGTTTACTTAACTTCGGAACATTCATTCACGAATTTGCACTGTGCAACTTCTTCACACGCAGTGTGATATCATTTACCTCTGTAAATAAATACAATTTAAATTCATGTCTCACACACTTCAGTGCACTTTGACTGGAACATTTACGTTCGCTTCGAACTGCAATCATGGCGAAATATTCTGTGATGTCCACTTCGAAGGGTACTTACATTCCAATAGAACAAACGTCTGAAGCGATAAGAGAAATATACAGAATGTCCAGAGGCGAGGACTGGAATTGAGAACAGCTATACTGTCTTTTTATGCGTTGTGTTGCATCGCGCCTCCTAAACATAAAACTATGTCTGCATTTGTGTTCAGAGAAACAACAAACAACAAGCTACTCTACAGTATTTGGTATTTGGATTGAACTGTTCTCGAACAGTGTTGTAAATACAACTTAATCACTGATTTCTAGTTGTGTCCTCTTTTGGAAGACCAAACATAGTTTCGCTTTCACAAGGAAACACACAGTGACTACACAACATGGCACCAGCGGCAACAGCGAGAATAAAAGTCACGCCTTCTTTCTTTGCATGTACATTTGGGTGGTGTTATACAAATTTTCCCACATTATGCCATAGACATGTTGGGTGTGTTAGAATGAGCCATTTTAGATAGGAGTGGTTGACTCTCAACTTTTATGAATAGTATTTCTTTAGATTTGAGACTTTTAGTCTTTGCAACTTTACAGATCTTATTTATGCACCAAAAGCTTGTAACACTCCAAAGAGAAAGGAAAAATTTTAATTGCACCATTTGACCCCTTTAAATAAATCATGGTTTTTGAATAGATGGACATGGCATGTGAAATTGACAGATTCCATATTGATGTTTTTACAGACACCCAGTATCAATTAGACATCAATACAGTCCAGAATGACAGTGCTGTGAAGACATGTTAATATGTTTCCATATTAACAAACTTTCACTGCAGTTGACAGGATGTTTAATGCTCAGGTGGGAGAACATAAAATGAGGAAGTGCATATTCTGATAATGTTCAGTGGTTTCCCATGATATCTGTATGACCTTCAAAAGTGCAGGGTTTCCACGATATCCAGTTTCACTTTGCTTGTGTGTAAAATGTGTCTTTTATTATCTTGCAGCTGGAAGGCGAAGAGGAGCAGAAGCGGTTTGAAGAAGGGAAAGCACGCTACCTGCAGAACAAGGCAAAGAGACTCACAGATAAGGAGCGTCAACAATGACCTTTTACACATCATAATGTGTTCTTGAATAATAGAGCCTCAACAGACAACCTACTGTATTAAGAACCTCTGCTTTATCCTAAATGTACTGTAGCTCACTGAATAGAAAGAAAGAAAAATATATAGATTTAATTGACTTGTCTGAGTTTACCAAAGCACTTTGTGTCTATATGTATCTCAAGTGAAACAAAAAAGTAAAATATATATTTATGTTTTATTGTAACAACTTGTGCAGAACTGTATTATGCACTAATAAAAGTATGCTAATGCAGCTACAACTGGTTTGCAGTGACATATCTGTTCAGTGTACCATAATGCTGGATCGACAGAATGCTACAACCTAAACACTTTTGTGACAGACAGACTGATAGATAAGCAGACATACATCTGTGCACCAGTTGACTATTACTGCCAGAGAGATAAAAGATCATAAATTAGCATGGGATGCTATAGTACTTACTTCTCCTTGTGCCATATTTATATTGGTTTGAGTTTTTCTTCTATCAAGTGAATTATTCTGAGCTGGGAAGACTTGTAAAAGTCTTGTAAGTTTTTTTTTTTTTTTTTTTTTTGATGTGATAACAAAACTTTGGTAAATATTTTCAAAAGTGACTTAGACAAATAATAGCAATTTTCTCCTGAAAAAGCTGCATGAGATATAACTCATGAAGGTGATACAAGTATTTATGCTGAAATTTATACTTAATTCAATTCAATTCAAGTTTATTTGTATAGCGCTTTTTACGATAAAATCATTACAAAGCAACTTTACAGAAAATTAAGTTTCTACAACATTTAGTGGTAGCTTATGAGTGGTACTAAATACTAAAATACTAAATACTAAAGTTATTTGCTATAATAAATAGCTCCAAATAGCATATTTATTTGCATTTGTACATTCCCTTTTGTGCTGTGTGTGATCCCTGCATGATTTCATTCATTACAGTTTATTTATCGTAACAGTAAAGAAACTTAAACGGTCTTTCATTTTACTTTTCCAGAATGCTGATTACAGATATAATTTGTTTTTCTTTCATATAAAACATGATGCTAATATATATATATATATATATATATATATATATATATATATATATATATATATATATATATATATAAAATACTAAAGTTGAATTTTCTTTAAAAGTGATGTTATTACAATGTAATTACAGTAAGTATATAATTAGTAATTATGTAAGTAATTTTACTGAGTAATATTAATTAACTACATGTACTTACTATAGGTTAGGGGTTAGTTGCTTTTAAATATCTATTGTTATTACTATAGAAAATACTCAAATGCTCAAACTAGGCTAATATAAAAGTAAACCTCAAATGATCATTGATAGCAAATAAAGAATGTTCACACTATATAAAACATGTAATGTACAAACAATGTTCAAACTAAATTTTGTAGGCTAAATGGAAAATGTCCTTTGTATTCTGCCACAAGCAAATGATTTACTTTTGTAAATGTGGAGAGGTTGTCTTCTGTCATTAATGGAATGTACTCCATAGAATAGTTCAAAATAGCTCTTCAAGAAACCAAAGTAAACAACTAGAACTTATCCATCTAAAAACCGGAAGCCTGTTATCATAAGTGCAGTATATCTAGTCATGCCAAATTTAGTCCAAAGTAGGGAAAGTGGAGTTTATAATGGGTTGAACTCTGTTCTCATGGGAGTACGTGGAAAGACATAGGGATGAACAAGGAATTTTTTCTATCTGGGAAAGTGCACTGTGTGACAGATGGTAGTGGAGGGACATTATTTAAATTGTCTGTAATATTGTCTTATTTTAAGACAATTTAATGGGAGTACTATTCATGTATTGTTTAATACTTTTTTTAGTGTTAATCAATGATTTGTTTGATTAGAGAAAGGCTCAGTCATTAAAAGCTTCTAATACATGTTTGCTAAACAGAATGATTCAGGATGATTTTAAATTGGCAATTGGTTTAAATTGGTAAGCTTCCCACTGTTCTTGTTGGTTGTTATAAATATAAAGGTTTTATTCACAAAATTAAAATGATCCTATCAAAAATTACAGTTAAAGTCAACTGATAATGTTTACTTTGTCTAAACCGAATGTGAAGTCATGAATGTAAAGTGATGTCAGACAAAGACCATTTAACACTACTAAATCACAGACATAATTTTAGTTCAGTGTATAGACTAGGCTATATCCATCTGTTCTTGTTTTTTTTTGAGAGATGTGCCAAAGATGCCAGCGATAGAGGGAAAGAGTCATGCTGGGTTTCTCAGCGTGTAGACAAGCAGGTAGGAGATGTCCTCAGAGCTCCATGAAGCAGATGTGCCTGAGGCCGGGGTGAATGAGTAGACTGGATCTTTGCTGTCATATTTTACTTTCAGGTCAGCTGGCTCAATGCAGAAAAGAGGGAGGCATTGTAATCATTTCCTTTTATTTCTTATATACTACTGCTTCTCTCTGTATTGATATTCAGTTCAATTTCAGGCTCCTGCCTTTTATTTCCCCTGAAATCAAATGAATATTTAATGTGTTGTAAGAAACAACTTCTTTATGTAAAAGCTGTGCAGCTGAACTAGAATCAAGTTGTGTAGAAAATACTAATGTTTTCAAATGGGAGTCAGGCTAATATAGCTTAAGTAAACTGAAAATGAGTCTTAGTTTGTTCACCCATATAAAATAATAATTCTAATCTGGAGCCAGTTCTGTAAATGGTAAGTGTATTTTTTATCACGGCCCCTGTGTTCTGCTCTATGATTTAAAATTTAGAGTGTGTTACCTCATTAATTTTCTTTTTTTCTATTAACAGGATATTAACCCAAGTTAATAGCTACAATGTACCTATATAAAAATTGAATGTCTGATGATGCAATACAGAATTCAATTATATAATGTAATATATATATATATATATATATATATATATATATATATATATATATATATATATATATTAAAATATGCATTGTTATTACACGAATGATACAACTGATACACGACCTGCAGAATGTTATAAGGGGAACAGGGTTATATAGTGACTCGCACTGTCATGTACAATGCTATGTGTTTATGCATAAGTATGCGCTGAATTTTCAATTCAAAATGATTTCCTCCATGTGATTCCTGGGGAGTTATTATGTAATGAATGTGCAGTCAGGCTTCAAGAGATGTTCGCTTCCTTAGTACAGCGTCCAATTCTTACACACTGTAGCCCGGGTCAGCACTCTGACAAAGACAGAGCATCAGAAGCTTCCATTTCAAAGCAGTCTCTTTCCACATCCTCGTAATCCTACCAAGTTTCTTAACACATAAGTATTATATTTTCACAATGATCACATTTACATCAAGAGCATTACTATAGATTGGGTTCTTTTTAAATCAAATCCCTAATAAAGGCAATTTGTTGGATGAAAGAAAAAAATTGCCAAAGATGGAAACAAAATAAAATGCTATAATCATTAAGCACATTAAGGCAAAGCACACTTAAAATCACATATCCATAAAAACTGCTGACATTTTTTTCAGAACATGACAGAGAACATTGGAGTATTTTCTGACTGTAAGTACTGCTGTGATTGACTGGCCATCTGTCCAAGGTGTTTCCCTACCTATAGCCTGAAGCTCCAACATCCCTGACCCTATATGACAAGTGGTTTGGAGACTGAATAGAGCTTTTAATTTTTTGGATCATGAGATAATGTATTTGCGGGAATTTCCATAATGAATGGGTCTAATTGAAGTGGACTACTATAGCAGTGGGCACTATAGTAGCCTTAAAAGGAAGGTCTTTTCATTTATTTATGTATTTATTTTGCATGAAGCAACTCATGAAGAAGGAAATCTTCCCAAAGTGTTTGTTATTTAACTAGTGATAATGCCAATGAAATAAGATAGACAACATGATAGCCACAGTTCGCTTTTCTCACAGGAGTAATGTAGGCTTCATCATTATTTTACGGCTCTTTTGTTTGTTGCATTGGTCAATGGGGAAATTCACACTTGCAGGGGAAGATAGATAGATAGATAGATAGATAGATAGATAGATAGATAGATAGATAGATAGATAGATAGATAGATAGATAGATAGATAGATAGATAGATAGATAGATAGATCAGTAACTGTTTTTGACCATAAAGCAATATAAATCCAATTATAATACTATTATATATATATACCGGTATATGAGTTTTATGTATACCTGGGCGAGTTTTACCAAATAAAATATCTTCAAAACAAGTTGACTCATTGACCTTTCAGAAACCATGTATGCGCTAAAAGTACAGACTTTCGAACCTCATCTGGTTACAATCACAGAGAGAGAGAGAGAGAGAGAGAGAGAGAGAGAGAGAGAGAGAGAGAGAGAGAGAGAGAGATCTGATCCCAGCCTCCCATCATCTGATGCTCATTCATCCTCCTCCTCCAGCAAGACCTCAATGAGACGATGCGATAACGGTCAACCATTGTTGTTTCATCGCTCTCCTCCGTGAAGTCATCTTCTGTTCACCTCTGGATGCGTAAATGGTGGTCTTTCTTCAATGGTTACTGCCACATTTAGCCATATTGTTTCCGTTTCTGAAGCGCTGTTCTCGTGTTTGGAATAAAATAGCGGAAGGAACTGAAGGTTGATAATGAAGCAGCAATACATTTGAATCTGGAGATATCGACGGATAACTACAAATAGGTGGGTTAGCATGATAACATTTCCTTTCGCAGTCAATATAATCTGTGTGGAAATGTGTGTACTGTATGTGATTTTTATGATGCATTTTGATCGTAACACGTTCGTACATTTTGATTTAATGCACAAGGTTTAAAGGTCTTTAAAACATTTAACGCGATTTCGTTGTTTTGATCGCATATGAGAAGCTAATAGGATCTAATGTGAGTTGAAGAGAGATGATATAACTGAGGCTTCATTTAATACAGTTCAACGTTATCACATGTGACAAATCGCCCACAGAGCTCACATTACGAACAACATCATAGAGTCTATACTGAACACCTACGACTGCAGTCAACTGTCAACATTACTGCAAATGTCGTTCATTAAACTGCTTTATTTGCATTTTAACGATCGGTGACGAACTCTCCTTTGTACTACAGGCTACAAAAACACAAACACGCTATGTGTCACTCAAACAATTAACAGTTTGCATTTAAAACAAATGCCATTGGGATTATAAACGTCTAGTGTAAGCATATTGACATTAGCTCCCTCCTTCAGCTGACTGTAAATGGATGCATTTAGCCATCCATCATCCGTATGACATAATATATTACAGGTAGTATGACATATTCCTACACAGTCCAGTAATTTAATTTATGTTAGCATTTTGTTCTGTCGTGAATTATATTTGTGGATAGCTTTTGTATTTATCCATCCATAATGATAAGATCAGATGACAATCTAAGATAACATTTTTTTTTTTTTTTTTTTACTTGTTTGCCACTTAGGAACTAACCAAAATGTAACCAAACATGTTTCTTCTTCTGGACAAAATTTGCTTGGTGTTGAATAACATTGTGAATTTAATCGTAAAACAAAGCATGCTTGCAATATAACAATGTAAACATTAATGAAAGCACTTAACAATCAGGTCTCATGTGTTAAAACTAGTTAATGCATTGCCATGCACTAACAATTAACAATATACTGCATTTATGTAATGGTTCTTCTTTATAAGCAAGAACATGCCTACGTGACCATTAAAATAAAGTGTTACACGCAGCTGTGAAAACGAAGCTTGCTCAATTGTATTGATTTGAATTTGTGGAGTACTTCAGATCTTAATCTGTATTTGCAGATAATTTAATTTTGATATTAAAATGAAAGAAAACTTAAGTGTAAGATAGTGACCTTTCATGACTGTTTCTTGAATTTTCATTTTTAAAAGTGCACTTTATATTAAAGATTAAAGTTATTACTTTAAAGTACACTTTAAATCAGTATGTTTTCATATATTTTCCATGCTTTAAAGAAGTACACTTATTTTTATGCTTTGACTAACATAATCAAACATGTACTTGAAATAGCTTACTTGATTATAATTTCAGCTGTAGTGTGTTATTCAGTATTAAATTTAAAGATATATTTGAAACTGCAACTTCAGCATGTTATCAAATTTGTCATTACTAATGTTTTTAAAAATATGAAATTTCAATAGACGTGATAACAATGTGTATTTTAGTTTACCATAGATGTTTGTCAATACATTGAGAAGTACATTTTAAGCCTATTTCAAAGACAAGTAATTACAGAAGATATACTGATGCTCTACTTAAGTGGGTAAAAAAAAAAACTCTAAAATTCAGCAAATTGCATTTAATATAAAGTACATTTAAACAGTAATACATATTAATTTAATTGCAGTAAACATGCAATTAAGTGTACAAAAACACATCTAGTTTGCACCTAAGTATATTTGCGCAGTTTGCAATAAGTATATTGTTTCTGCAATAAATATTATTTTATGCTAAAGTGTACTTCTTTTTCACAACGACGCTAAATTTAAGATACATGAATACTGACAATAAAACAAACTAGTCCAAAAAGCACACTGTCATGTGATGCCAATATCATGAGGATATACTCAGCTGAACGAAGGAAGTATTGCTGGCAAATGAATGTTGAAAATTTATTATTATTTGCGGTTCCCATAAAATACTTTATTAAGTAGGGAAAAACTAAAGGAATTCTGTTTCTGATGGAATATTGCTATTTTTAATGATGTTCTGTACGTAGAAGATAGCTCAAGTCGAGATGAAATCAGAACTGGGAATATTTACTTTCGTTACTGCTTATTTTGTATTTATTATGTTTGTATATTCAAAAGGATTTTTTACAAATAATAATATTTCCATAATATGAATAAGCAATTGGATACTCAGTCATTGTTTCAGACTACTGTTGGTGCAGCCTTTATAAAATGTAGTTTAATGCAGTTGACATAAGCAGTATGAAACAGTCAGTATTTTTGTGATGCTGTTGATGTTGATGACATTTACAGACAAATACATTGTGCCTAAACTAATAACATACAAACTGTTGTACTTTTTACATTTTATTGAAGATACTGAAGAATAATTCACAGTGAAGGGTGGACAAAATAAGTCAACCTCAGACTTCTCCTAAAGCTTATTGGATTCAATCAGGAGATGATACTGGATTTGTAGGTTGCACAAATGCCCTGGGCTTTAAATAGAGGCAAAAAAAAAAAAAAAAAAAAAAATATTTTTTTTTCTTCTTCTTCTTTTCTGAGTCTTGACTTTAATCCAGTTGAGGCTTAAACTGTGGCATAACCCCAAGACTGCTATCAAGCCAACCAAGGAATGCTGATAAACTAAATTGTTCACACAGTGACTGTGGGGAGTGATGGTCTTTATGTGGCTTGCAGTCTGGAATTTAGCAAGCAGCATAACACTAAACTCAATGACTCACCAGCAATTCTACTTTCAACTGCCTTTTAACATTATAAGAAGTGCTTTCCTGTCCCTTTAAAATAATGCCTAAAGGAAATATAAAATATAACTTTAGGCTGTGCAGAATAGTTTTTTTATGAATTAATGTACAAAACTCTCCAACAATATCTGTTATAGAGCAAAGCACATGTATGAGTAAGTGATGCCTGGTGTAAACTTGGCTCCGCTCACAGGCCTGCTCATTGTCAGACATTCTCTCTTTAATTATGTTTTGGAAACTTGTTCAACACAGTAATTATGTGTGAAGTGTTTCCACTGCAGACCATTTATACTGCAGCAGAATTGTTCTGTTGCTCCTTTACAAACAAGATCAGTATGACATGCCATTGTCAGCATAAAGTCTCCTATGTAATGAGCATATAATAATGGAAACAATATTAAAAATAATGCTACAATACTGAATTCAAATGCATTGTGCCTGTAGTTTAACAGCAAACAGCATTCTTGTGTGACATGACCCACCTAATTTAATATATGCATCTGCAAAATGAGCCAACATTCCAGGAGATAAGTCATTATAATGCTCTGATGCATTTTAGTCGATTTTGGAGCTTGGCAGTTTGAATATTGTTTGAACTTTAAGAATTAAATTTATACTGTACATATTTGGAACAACTTGATGTAAACATTTAGTAAATGATGACAGAAGTTTCATGAATTTACTTCAACTGAGCATTCAACAATGATTTCTGGTATTTGTGTTTCACAAAAATTCAGCATAATATGAATAAAATACTTTGAATTCTGAAAGAGCAGCAATAATGTTGTGTGTTTGGTTGGATAGTTTTTTTTTAAATATAAGGTGCAAGTGTATGTCAGGACGTACTGAAGTTACCCACTCGCGGTCATTCCTTCTGGTTATAGCGATCAATTATTAAACATCAGATACATTTTGAATGAAGGACATGCAGCACAGTCCTCAGTCACTTTAATGTCTTATTCAGCAAACAGCTGGATTGTCTTTTTCCTAAAAACACTGTCAAAAGCTAGCATGAATTATTAACAAAAACTACAGCTGCTATTCATTTCTAAGTGCTTTGAATTTTGATTAAGATTATTATTTTATTTTTTTGGCCAAGTAATTCTGGAAGGTTTCTTTCTTTGATGAAAAACATTTGCGTTCGTACAGAGATCTTATTGAAACTGTAGATTGCATGTATTAGTATCTTGTTAAATCTGAGCTCAATGAGCTACGGTCTTTTTTCTAAAACTGAAGAAAGTAATTTTCTCATTTTTTTTTCAGAGGAAATGTCTGAACAGTAGTCAGTAGTACTGAACAGTAGTACTGAAAATGAGACAGTAGTCTCCTTTGCTGTCCATTCAGTCTTACACTGTGTCTACTAGTGTCATCAAAAGTACCAATCGTGATACCATTCAGTACTGAAATTTTAAAAACATCGATTCCCCACCAAGATTTGAGCCCTGTTGAGCAGTGCTGATTGGTCATTGTTTTCACGTGCTCAACAGATACGTCTGTGATTGGCTTCAGTGCTAATCGCTTTATGATCTTCACTGAGTGCTCACACAGAAACACACGCGAGTGTTTGAAAGTCGCATCCATCAGCGGATCCATCTATGTGCAGATATTAGGGATCCTCTGACAGTGACGGATCCATTTTCATATGGTATCACGGCCGTGTGAGCACTCTGTGAAGAGCATGAATCGATGAGCATTGAAGCCAATCACAGACATATCTGTTGAGCATGTGAAAACAATGACCATTCAGCTCTGTTTAAGAATCAACAGTGCTCAAATCTTAATGGGAAATGGATGGTTATTTAAATTTCAGTACCGAATGGTATCGCGGTTGGTACTTTTGACAACACAAGTGTCTACACTGGAAGAGACAGTTGTCGCACCGTGCCTCCAACAGTTAAAGTCTGTCTATTCTGGTCAATGCCAAAGCAACCATTGAAAATAATTTGAAATTTGTGTCAATACGTCATAAATAGAACGCAGCAGTAGTTTTCTGTTGGGAATTATTTTTGTGTCGTGCCATGCCACATCCAGTGTAAACAGCATCACTGATTATAATGAGATCTATAGTGTTTAGTGCTCGTGTTTGGTGTAGACACAGTGTTATGGCTGTCTAGGAGAAACTATATACAGACTGCACCTTAGCATCTGTACTGTTGATAAATCTCATCTTGAATTCCCCTTTGACAGTGGTGAATTCTTCTATCATAACCACACATGTAGGGTTGACCAAAGTCCTTTTAGGCAAGTTGGCCACTCGGCCGCCATCTTGGCAACGCCTATGGGCAGCTATTTCAGACTAACAAGACCAAGCTCCTATCTAAATGAATGGGCATAGAATCAGAACTGCACTTTCACTGATCACCGGGACATAAAAACTGCATGTACAGAAACAGCAGTAAAAAATGTTAAAAATTGCTGAAAAATATGGTGATGACTTCGCCCCAAAATAAGGTTTAAAACGCCTTTTTGCCCACAGGTTATACTTTTAATACGCATGCACAAGGGTTCCTCACCTGTATGCATGCATCAGTGGAACCAGACGATAGGCTTAAATGTTTCCCAGCTTGACTGTTAAAAGCAGATGATTGGCTTTCCAGCGGGAGGGGCGGGACATGTGCATACAACCGCCATCTTTGCCGTTAAGGGTTTTCCTTATATAGTTCTATTGAGGACTGAGGAAGTGGCATGTCTCTTATAAATTGTCTCTGGGTTGACTCATGCACTTTGACATTGACTGAGGCAAGATGTACATCTAAGTCTTGTTGTTATCCTGGGGTTCTTAGTGTTACAACATCTTTATTTCTATGCTCATGGGCAACATTTTGTGGTCCTGAATAGATTGCCAGTGGTTTAAAATATTCTTAATTTTTGATGCTTTCAAACAATGGTGTGATTCATGGAAATGGTTTTAAAATGCACAATGATGGCCATAAGAAGACTTTCGTCTGAGAGACTTTTTCTTTTTCTTTTTTTATGTTTTGCTGGTATTTGAATGGTATTTGTTATACCTGATCAAAATTTAAGGCGTTTTAAGTAATAATAAGGGTCTCCTTTTTGAGCACACTTCAGCATGACCATGTTCTGAATCGTGTGTGTAATCAGACCCATTAATGGATGGCATTTCACGGACAGGGTGACGTGTGACCAGGAAGCCATAAAAGCACGTGCGGTGGAGACAGTGGCAGCTCCTGTCATTAAGTGAAGTGCTCTGTGTGTATATGTCTTATTTATTGTTGTCTGTCACTGTCTCAAACCAGAAAAGTTAATATGCTAAAGTCAAAGCACAAGAATGATACGGGTTGATAAAGGCAAGCAACATTTAACCCTTTAGGCGCCAGAGGTTTTTTCCTAAAACGTTCGATTTTGACATCTCAATTTCAAAAGGCTATATCTTAAAATTTATAAAAGATAGAGACTTTCTGTCAATTATAAAAATATTAAGGATGACCCAATGTTTATGTAGGGATTTTATTTTCCCATCTAATTTGCATATTATGACGTCATATGGGGTGGTCCTCTTGAATTATAGAATTTTCATGAAAAGTCACATGTTTAAATGATAAAATGGAGCACTTCTTTCCCCAAAAAAATGTCCCTCACCTTCCGTGTGCTATATTGCACAATACTGAATGCTCAGGTAAATAGTAATCAGTAAACAAACTGTGTAAATCATTACTAATAAATGGTAGAAACAAACCGAATGCATGTAGCGTTTGGGATTTTCAATTTACTACATGCAGCAGGCACTCTGATTCCATGTATGGGGCAGATATATATTATTCATATGACACACAAACACAAGTAGACAAGACCTGATTAGTTCAAAAGCTATGCCCCGTGTCACATCGCCTCTGCTTCTGCTATGAGCAGCGCGGCCAGATCTGCCTCGCGCACGCGCCGAGTGTGTACAGCTCGGACTACTGTCAGTGTCATTGCTACTCTCCACCTTGCCTCCTAACTGTCCTATGAATACTTGGACCTCGTCTAACATACCCAGAGGCATTAGACAAAGTCTCCACTAAAATACTGTCGCCGCGATTGCGGAGAGGTGCGGTCAAAAGACAAATAGTATACATGTCTAGCGCGGTAAAAAATCTCTCCCCTCGTCCCCGCAACAAAAACACACCTGCTAATTTCGCAATGAACACTCCGACCCTGGCAAACATTGTTCACACCTCTGACATTTGGCAAAGGACCATTTATTTACATTGGGCAAAGGATTCACCGTCTGTGCTTGGTGTAGGGCTATACTTTCACTTTCAGTATCACCGTCATCTTCTGAAGGCAGATATTCCCTTTCAGAATCAGTGTCCGCGAATAAAAGTTCCAACACCTCATTGCGGCTTTATTGAAGCTTTATTGATGCCACTAGATAATAATAATAATGAAAATAATAATAATCTAATGCCAGTACTCGCTGACGTGACAATATTGGTCAGTTAAAATGGCTCACTCTCACACAAGCTCCGCTTTTTTTTGCACTGATTCAATGCGCTCTAGCTCGAAGATTTTGTATAGGAGCATGACGTTTTTTACAGTCAGAGATGAAGTATTACATGTCTGCTATCTAGTGCAGGGGAGGTTGCATGAAATTTGACACCCTATTTGACAAAATCGGCCGTTTTATTCAGTGCCGCATCTTGTCGAGTAAACTCGACCGTGGCGCCAAGAGGGTTAAGGCTGTGGGTTCCTCCTTGCTCATGCTACATAATGGGCGATGATACACACAGCCTTTGTGTTGTTTGTCTGGGAGTGAAGCACGCCGAGTCAGCTCTGAAGGGGGCTTACTGTCCACACTGTGAGTGCCTCACTGTGCATGCTTCACTCCCGGGGGGCTTTCTTCGAGGAGGGAGGCCTTGCTAACACTCCCCACTGCTCTAGTCCCACATGTGCCAAGATAGCATGGCGATTGCTGTCGTGGGGTTCGCAAATGAATTTGGTGGAGGGAATGGAGTCCCTTCTCCCTTGGCCACCAGATCCAGCGACACCTCCCAGAGTTCGGAAGCTTTCTCTGAGGGAGTGGTTTCGTGCCCCAGGGGAGAGGGTGATGGCGAGAGCGCTGACGAACCACTTCAGTCTGCACAGTATGAGGAGCCCAAGTGGCCACAGAGAGGCATCTATGGTTGACCCTGTCTGAAATTAAAGAGAAAGGCAGGGTCTTCCTCTTCGAAACCCCGCCTGCACCATCTGGCCTGTACAGCGATGCAAGTTTAAAGAGGCTCGTAAACAAGCGCTGGCAGTTCTTGCCTCACTGCTATATGGCTCATGAGGCTGCTGGACAGCCATGTGCCCAATTCTCATGCAAAGAGGCGCAGAAAGTGAGTGTTGTGACTCATACACCCCACTTCAACACTCAGGCTGATCTGAGGACCGTCCTGGCTAAGAAATCTTCAGCCAATAAGCCCTTTGTTTGTGTCCCAGGGCTTCGGAGGGCAGCCTCCACAGGGAAAGAACAGTGTACACTTCATTATACAGTGCCCCTACTCTCCTCAGTGCCATCAGGTGGCCGAGCGGTTAACCCTGCTACAGCTAGTGCTTCAGGGCACAGCAGCCTTCAGCGAGAACATGTCTCAGTATCCGCCAGAAATCATAGTTGATCTTGGAAGCTCACTGCATTTGAGGAGGTCTCCTATTACACCTTAGGTCAGTTTTGAGAGACTTAATTCCCTTTTCTGGCAGCGTGGAAGCTTCTGCTGATTATTTCAAGATGGGTCCTGTAGACTGTAGTAAGAAGTTACAGAATTCACCTCCATGCCATCAAGGTGGTCCCTCCTCTCTACAGCCGGTACTTCATTGCTCCAAAGAAGTATGGGGGATTGTACCCAAGTTTAGGTCTGCGTCAGTTGAACCCCTCAGTCAGGTCCGAGGACTAGTTTGCCATGATAGATCTAAAATATACTAACATAGTACTTCCATGTCTCCATCCTTCCACAACACAGGAAGTTTCTGAGGTTTGTTTTTGGGGGCAAAGCTTACCAATATCAGGTTCTTCCGTTTAGCCTTTCACTCTCACCCTGAACTTTCACAGTGTTAGAATGTGGATCTGGCTCCACTGCATTTGCATACTAAATTATATCAATGATTGGTTGATTCTAGCTCAATTGGGGCAGACGGTTGTCGAGATGTCATTCTCGCCCATATGAAAGAGTTTGGGTTAAGACTAAATGCAAAGAAAGTGTGCTTTCACCATCACAGAGGATCACTTGGACGCGGTGTGGAATTTAACCATGATGCAGGCACAGCTGTCTCCTGCTTGGATAGTGTCTATTCTCACTGCAATCAAAAAGGGCTGGTCACTCATTGTAAAGCAGTTTAAGAATTGCTGCGTCTGATGGCAGCTGTGTCCAATGTGATACCTTTTGGCCTGCTGTACATGAGACCCCTACAGTGTTGGCTCAAGAGCAAGGGGTTTTCCTTGACAGGAAATCCACTTTGCATGATCAAGGTCATGCAGCGATGCTTTTGTGCCTTAGACTTGTGGAGGAATCTTGGCTATTGTCACAGGGACCAGTGCTGTGAGTTCCTTGTTGTCGCGTATCGTTAACGACAAATATGTCTCTCACTGGTTGGGGTGCGGTCATGGGTGGCCACCCTTCCTGCGGTCTTTGGAGTGGCACATAAACTGCTTGGAGATGCTGGCCATATTTCAAGCATTGAAGCTTTTTCTCCTAGACCTAAGACATCTGCATATTTTCAACTCATCGGTGGTCTCATAGTACATCAACCCCCAGGAAGGTCTGCATCTCGCCCCTTGTACAAGCTGGCACACCAGATCCTTGTGCATGTGGGCTCAGGAGAAACTCATTTTACTAGTGGTCAGTTCAGTGCTGGAGTTCTTGCAGGCTTGATGCTCTGAATGGTTGACCCACTCCACCCTGAAGGTGTACGTGGCAGCTATAACTGCTTACTACACCCCTCTCTGTGGTCATTCTGTGGGAAGATACCCCCTGGTTACATGCTATCTCTGCAGTGCACTGAGGCTAAGGCCTCCTGTATGACCTTGTGTTCCACCATGGGGATCAAGTTCTGACACTTAAGCAAGCTTATTAGCCATAATTTCTCTAAAAAGTGTCTGAGATTTGCAGGCCTTGTCAGTGGCCCACTCCTTCCAAGACTTTGTGCCCGGCTTGGCCAAAGCTTTTTCTTTTCTTTACATCCCTAAAGTGCCCTCCTCAGTACCATGGCCCATCGACCCTTTCGGGAGTCTGACCAGCAGAAGCTAAATTGCACTGGACACATATGTCCAAAGAGCTGCCATGTGTTGGAAGTCTGACCAGTTATTTGTCCTATTATAATCAGTATGAATATAATATTATGGTCCTTCCAAGAGGGTTCTGCCTACCATTAAGCAGAGCCTCAGTCGGTGGATCGTTGATGCCATTGCTATGTCTTACGAGTCCTCTGGTCTTCCCTCACCCTTGGGGGTCAGGGCTCACTCCACCCGAAGTGTGGTGGCCTCCAAGGCCTTCCTGTCAGGTATGGCTATGCAGGATATGTGTAAAGCATTACATATAACCTGTTATTTTTTTATTCAAATCTGAGTCCACAGATGCCCAGTGTTCTGCTACACGTGTGATCAGAATTGTTTGTAACATTGGTAAATATGATCAAAGAAGGCTGTGAAGATAAATCTGCATTGTTATTTTTTTTTCCACAAAGTTCTAACCTAAAATGGGGGGAAATATCATTATCAAATGTTTTTTTTTCTCAAATACACCGTTGGACACAATTTCTCGTAACCCTTGAAATTCTTATGAGTAAAATATATCTGAAATATATTTCCATTCATATTCACAATTTTTAACACACCAGTGTGATTATGAACATGAAATTATCCAGCCATTTTTTTTTCTATTTTACAGAAATATAAATAAGAGGGGGGGTGGGGGGGGGGGTGCCAAATTCCAAATTCATCACCCATCACACACACACAAAAATATATTTCTGATGTGCAGGAAAAGATAATTGAGCATCACAAATTAGAAAGTGACTTTAAAGAGCCATAGCAGTGAAAATTCCCATTTCCACTATCAGGACAATAATTAAGAAGTTCCAGTCAACAGACAATGTTATGAATCTGTCTGGAAGAGGACATGTGTCTATATTTTCCTAATGCATGGTGAGAAGGAGAGTTTGAGTGGCCAAAGACTCTCCAAGGATTACAGCTGGGGAATTGCAGAAAAAGGTTGAGTTTCAGGGTCAGATAACCTTTAAAAAAAATATCAAACAGTACCTACATCACCACATGTGGTTTGGGAGGGCTTCAAGAACAAAATCTAGAAAAAAAATGATTTCACCATAAATAATAACCAGCATGTTCAGTTGTCAGATTTAAATGGAACTTCAAATCACTGGTGCTTAAACAGATTTTTTTGAACGGACAAATCTGTGAATAACACAAAAGCACAATATTATCCTTTTTTGTTATCTTATTCAAATGAAGGGTCTATCCATGATAATCTGACAGTGTGATTGACTATTATTATGGCTTGGTTTTCTGTAATTTACATATTAATTCCTGTGGTGTCTTGCAATTTGAAACAGATGATTGCAGGATAAATCAGAGCATATGTTAATTTGATTATCTTAAAACATAAAAAGAGTGGTCGTTGTTTCTTTATATAATTATTGCTCTTTTGTATACCACAATCTATAGCAAGGTTTTTCTTTTGAAGATTTGGAAATGGCATCCACCACATAACAATGATAAATATTTGGCACATGTCAGAGATGTGATAAGGTGAATATTGGCCATTCTTCAGTGGAGCAGGGTAAATAAGTTTGCATCCAACTTGGTGTAATTTAAGTGATTTAAGGTGATGCTTTTGTTATAAATTACAACAGTTTTAGTCTGTAATGAAATGACTAAACACATGTAGAAAATAGCTTTTATTAGACTATACTGATATGTTTGGAATCTTCATTGTGGAGATCCACCTTTCAACAAAATTAAGCTCAAACCCTAATTGAATACACCAGAATTAGCTATCCTGCACTGTTCAGTGCAGAATTACTGTATATTTCTGGTTACTTTCACAGTAATTTCTCGGTGGGACTCCTCTTGTATCTAACTGTACTCTCAAAAATTGCTTGTAAACAAACAGTATCATACTGTGTTTTTACAGTGCATTTGTACTATGAAGGCACCCAGCATTTTTTTGTTACACTTCTGACATGATTAGATCAGAAATTTAATATGAATATACAGCATTTCTGAATATAGTAATGTATTGTATAATAACCCAGTAAATTCCTGGCAGTTATTTTACAGTGTGGGCTTCTTAGAGTGGCTTACAACATCTTCATGTCTATGCTCTTTGGCAAAATTCAGTGGTCCTGGATAGATTGTCAGTGGTTTGAAATGTTCGTCATTTGCTGCTGATCTCAAACAGTGCTGTGATTCTATACAAATTGCTTAGAAATTATTTTGAACCGTTCCCACTCCCTTAGACATCAGAAACATTTATTCAAAAAGTATTTTTACATTACCTATTGAAGCACACCCTTAATATGTTTTATTTATTTGTTTGTTTGATTGATTGATTGATTTTGGTAGACCTTATCCTAATTGTTGTGTAAGCAATACAAAAATGGCAATAAAGTTCTCATTTTTATGCACAAAGCAATCTTATATAGACATACTGAAACTGGGTATCTTATTACAGGTTTTTTTTTCATACACATTTTCAGAACGTTACCTCTTTTTTTCAAAACTTTACACATTCATCCAAGAATTGCATGCATAAAATGCTAAATGTTTCACATATCTTGCAAAATGAAGCACTGCATTCAAATGATTACAAACACATCTCAAAAGCAAACATTTGCAAAAACCTTTGCCATGATATTAATTCCTGTTAAATTTGTGTGTTATATAGAGAACTGTATGTTGTGTTTTGCAGAATTGGTGTGTGGGTCTGCTGTGAGTGTCAGGTTTCAGAAATTGTGACAAGAAAAGATTACAATAAAAAAAAAAAAAAACTGTAATCAGGCTAGGTGATACATATTCAATATAAATTCATGTTTGCAATAGTTTGCAATTTTGTGAACAGTATCAAAACTATCATTTTAAACCCTTAATTGCAAATGTGGCATTAGTGTTGGTAAATAGTGGCCATGCTTCAATGGAGCAGGAGGTCTACCTTCCACCAGCTCGAATGCTAATCAATTATACCTGTACTGTCTAATGAAGATTTTCAGGAACTCCTGATCATTACAAAGATGTGTGTTAGAACAAAGGTTGGAAGTGCACTGCAGGATACTAGATCTCCAGAAACAGGTTTTGGCTTAATGATGCACACCATTTACATATATTTGTCAGAAATACTATTTAATGAAGTTTCAGGACTAAGCCCATCTAATTTTATAATAAACCAATAAGACACAAAAGTGTTTAAGAATAGTATCCCTCCATTATCCCTCATCCTCATGTAGCAGACCTACGTATAGGGGGGATTATTAGAGCTTGAGTTGTGTCTCAACATGAGCCATTGAGGAATGCATGCCAAACTAACCTTTTATGATTTTATGGTTATACGAACCTGTGAATACTTTATGTATAAAACACGGCTCATAAAATTGTCACTGCCCCAAGTGCATAAAGTTGAAAACTTGGTCCAACTTTCAATTAGGGGGCCTTAACTACTATGTACTTACCTAAAATAATAATAATAATAATAATAATAATAATAATAATAATAATAATAATAATAATAATAATAATAATAATAATGAACTTATTGTTTTCATATAGGTTTTCAAAACACTTTTTCTGCTATTGAGGTGGGATGCAGGTAAAATTACGAACAGATTTAGTTATATGGGTAGTTTAAGGGTGAGTTACTTAACTCTGAACCCCATCCCATATTTTGGTTTGCACACTACCTCATTCAGCATTGAACTGACCTCATTCAAATACCTAAGTACAGCGTAAAAACTGTAACACTTTAGAATAAGTTTCCATTAGTTAATGTTAGTTAACTACTTTAGTTAACATGACTAACATAACTAGTTTAGTTAACATGAACTAAGCAAGAACAATCCTTCTACAGCATTTGTTAAAATTAGTTAATGTTAATTTCAACATTTACTAATGCAGTATTCAAATCAAATGTGCTTGTTAACATTATTTAATGCCCTGTGAATTAGCATTAACTAACAATGAGTAAATGTATTTTCATTAACTAACATTAACAAAGATTAATAAATATAGTAATAAATGTATTGTTAATTATTTGTTCATGTTAATTAATATATTAACTACCACAAATTATTTAAGGATTATATTAACCCAATTATAAACCTGTCAAAATATGTATGAAAAATATATATCACCTTCTATAAGCAACCTATTTATTACTTTTCTTGCCTTTAAACCAAATTACTCTGATTTCATACTGCACTGGTTCTTTAAAGAGAGAAAATTATAATAAATTAAAAGACGTTGTAGTGCCCAACCAAAGAGAAAACATTCATTAATCCATATTTGGAGTCCATGTTTGTAAATAAAGAATAATATATTGAATAGTCATGACTCACGATAAAGACATTTACGCTTCAGAATTCCAGGAAAATGGCCCAAGAGTGAAATTGGTTCTCTAGGAACCACCCTGCTTGCTAGTTCCTACAATACAATAACTACAGTAACTATGTCTTCCCATGTCTCTTCTTGTCATGTCTGTGTTTTCAAGATCTGTCATTTTCTTTCTATTTCAGGATTATTTTGGCAATGGACTGGCTCTCAGCGCATGTGCTCCTCTTCTGCCCGAGTCCACTGCCCCTTCACACTGCTGTGCCCCTCACCCTGTCCTCTCAGCACATCCAGAGGAAGGACTGTCTGTTCCTGTAGGAATGCCTGTTCGGGCCTGGCACCTGCCTTTGCCCGCGGCTAATCCCACACCTTTTGCCATTCCATTCCCCTCCAGCTCTCGCAGGCTGCTCCATCATGAACGATGAGGTCATCAGCACCAACGCACTGGCCTGGCTGGTCTGCTCGGGAGTGTCCATCCTGGCCAACGCCTGGGGAATCCTGAGCGTGAGCGCCAAGCAGAAGAAGTGGAAACCTCTGGAGTTCCTTATCTGCACCCTGGCTGGCACGCACATCCTCAACATGGGTATCCCTATCACCATGTATTGTGTCATTCAGCTGCGACGACAGCACTCCAACTATGAGTGGAACGAAGGACTCTGCAAGGTGTTTGTCTCTACGTTCTACACCCTTACCCTGGTCACCTGCTTCTCTGTCACATCCCTGTCCTACCACCGCATGTGGATGGTCCGCTGGCCTGTCAACTATAGGTAAGTCAAAGACATTAATATGCATATCTAGTAAACATTATACTACCAGAAGGGATGTGCATCTCCACAACTTAGGCCAATGAGATACGCATCTCGATGCATAGCCAACGGTACGTTACATTAAAGATATTAAGCAGCTACTGATGCAATGCGATACGATTCACCCGTTATGACACAGTTCGATCTGATTTCGATCCGATTCAACACAATGCGATTCAATGCAAAACACAACTAAAAAAAAAAAAAAATATATATATATATATATATATATATATATATATATATATATATATATATATATATATATATATATATATATATATGATGTTATGCAGTTCATTATGGTGCAGATAATTCACTGTTATTTCTTTGGTTCAGACAGACAGGTAATCATAAATGTATTTAAGTGCCTTCTGACTCCTAACACCTAACAACTGACTCCTATTTTCATAGTGTTGTAATACTTCATATTCAAGTAGCTGAGAAACAGTTTAGAGAGGTGAAGTCAATGTATAATATAATGGTGAAAAAATAAATAATACAATATAGTGCATCTAATAATTATTATATTAGTGCTGGACAACGATTAATCATGATTAATCACATCCAAAATAAAAGTTTTTTTTTTTTTTTTTTTAACAATAAATGAATGTGTATTTATATATACATAATTAATATACACAGTACACGTCAACTTTGATAATGTGAGAAATGTTGAAGGTGTCTGAATAAATATTGGTTTGACTGTATATAAACCATTTAGATAAGTTTGAGAAACTGGCCATTATGGTAGCGATAGCTCTGGTTACATCACACAGTAGGTTTTTTCTTTCCTGTAAACATGCAAACACTACTGTGGACAAAGTTCCTTTGTTTTAGATCTTATTTGTGTTTAGGATTGGTTTCAGAGGGATTCAGTTTCAATTTTATTGAACGAAAATTAATTTTACTCATTCTGTCATTTTAGTGAAATATGTTATAAAAGAACAACACCTTGTTGATGCAGTAATCCTGGATTATGGTTTTAAGAGGCTGGAAAAAGGCCTGCCATTGACAATGTCACATACGTATATAGTCTTATTAGATTCATTTTCTAGACAGGCAGTCAGTTCATTTGGAGCTCTCTGGTCAGCAATTCAGTTTGAGGACAACTCTCCTTTAATCATAGCTGCTTTATCTCAGTTCTCTGTTGTTTGGAGAGACATCAAAAGGCAGCAAAACGAAACACTGCTGGTAGGGTTATTCAGTATACTCCGTCTGGGGCATGCAATGATGATGCAATGAAAAATGATGATTCTCTCTGACCAATCAGCAGTCTGCTGGGTTTTCACATCACATTTTAGTATCACCTCAGTTCACCTCAGCTCGCTCAGAACCTCGCCAGAGGTGGTACAATAAAAGTATCTGGAAGGAAAGTACAGGTACAACTTTTACACAGTGGAAAACCAAAAAAAGACGAGTTGAGTCAAGGCGAGTCGAGCTGGTACTGTGTAGTGAAAAAAGCACCTTTAGACCCCAAAAATCCCTCACTAGGCCTGTTAATCTACAAACGGGGTGCACAACCCTGATCTACCTTGCTGCAGAATTCAGTTCCAAACTTGATCAAACTCACCTGTTTATTGTTTATTGTTTATTGTTAATTTGGATCCCCATTAGCTTCCACAAAGTGGTTGCTAATCTTCCTGGGGTCCACAGAGTTGCACAATACAAAAAAATCATTCAAACAAATAAAATAATAACAAAAATACAATTGCTAATCCAGTCACATCACAAAACTATACCCATACATATTAATAGTAGCAGCACAAGCAGAAGTACGTCTATACCTTTAACAACATGTTTACACAATTTCTTTTAAACACATGTGTTGAATTACTTTTACGTATATTTATAGGAACAACATTCCAAGCAGCAGAGCCACGATAAAATACAGTCTTTTTCAGCAAATTTGATTGTGGACATGGTAAAAACAGTTGAGACTTACTCACTTGACGTGTTTTATGATCGTGTCTAAAACCAACATATACAAGCTTTTCAAAGAAAAAACATGGTGTGTGATACTTGATTACCTTATAAAAATATACCAACACTCGTAAATGTAATTTGTCCTTCACTAAAAGCCATGATAATTTTCTATGCATATCAGCAACACTGGCCTGAAATTGATAATGGAGCACCAACCTAGCTGCTCTATTCTGAACAATCTGAAGTTTTTTTAAGTGCTTTTCTGATGCACTTGACCATATTATAGGGCAGTACTCAAGATGCGATAAAACTATTGACTGCACCACATCTTTTAAAACCAAAGACGAAATAAATGCAGAACATTTCCTGGCTACTGCTATACCTTTACCCATGCTGCTTACTATATGATCTATATGTTTGGACCAGGACAATGTATTGTCAAGTATCACGCCCAACAAAGTAACATCTGTTACTTGTTCCACTGGCGTCCCATCAATAAATAAATTCAAATCTGCAGCCCTAGAAATATTGTATTTTTGGCTAAAAATTATGCATTTAGTTTTTTCTATATTTAAAATTAATTTGTTAATTTGAACCCATTTAGAAATTGTTAAAAGCTCATCACTCAAATTTTTCTTTAGTTCAGCTGAAGAATGTGCTGCAGAAAACATTGTAGAGTCATCTGCATACATAACTATATTAGCATTATTAACAACATATGGTAAATCATTTATAAAAATAGAAAACAATAAAGGACCTAAGCAACTTCCTTGTGGAACACCACAATAAGTATTTTTAGCATCTGAAAAAGATCCATTATAAAACACTCTCTGTTTTCTATTAGAAAGATAGCTTCCCATCCAATTAAGGGCTGTCAATGAAAAACCATAACATTTTAGTTTAGCCATAAGAATATCATGGTCAATGACATCAAAGGCTGCTGTAAAATCAATTAAAACAGCACCAACCAGTTTCTTATTATCTAGACATGCTAACCATTCATCTGTCATATGTATAATAGCAGTACTTGTGGAGTGTCCTGGTCGATAGGCATGTTGAGCATTGGCAAGTAATCCATTTGTACTAAAATATTGTAAAATTTGCTTGAAGGTAATCTTCTCTAAAAGCTTACTCAAAATTGGAAGTATGCTAATTGGTCTGCAATTAGAACCTAAAAAGTCTGTTTTTCCCTTTTTAAGTAATGGAATAATTTTAGATTCTTTCCAAAGATTTGGATATTTGCCACCAATCAAACACCTATTATAAATATGACAGATCGGTTGAGAAAGCTGTCTAGCTACCATTTTTAGCAATTTTCCATCTAACTGATCAGCTCCACAAGGTTTATCATCTGGAATTGAAAGCAACATCTCTTCTACAGTAGTTTGATCAACAGACCTAAAATTAAAACTGCATAATTTATTTTTCATTATTTTAGAAATAGGACTACAGGCTGATTGAACATCATTGCCATACATGCTAGATCTTAAATTGTTCACCTTATCGTTAAAAAAGGTGTTAAAATAATTAGCTATCTCTAATGGTTTAGTAATAAACTGACCTTCATTTTCCACACACCCTTGATAATTATTTGTCTTCCTACACATTATTTCATTCAGTGTTTTCCATATTTTCTTGGAATCACCAGCTGCAGACCTAATTTTTTGCTTATAATATTCCCTTTTTTTAATATGATTTAATTTAGAAACCCTATTTCTTAACCTGTCTCTAATTATCAAATGCTTCTTTAGATCCTAATAAGTTGGTTCAGTTGTGTTTGATCAAGGTTGAAGCTGGTCTCTGCAGGAAGGTAGATCTCCAGCAACAGGGTTAGGCACCCCGATCTACAACAATACATCTGTTTCACCATCAATACTTTCCAGCTACTATAACTATACTATAAGTCTTTGGGAAAAGCAGTTAGTATACATCTGGAATGGATGGGTTGCAGTAACCACATAACTAATGTCTGTATTGTTGAAAATGCACAGTAGTCAAATCAATTTATTAAAAACTAATTAGAAAAAACATTCAATTCAGGTTAATACAGATTTTCATTTCCCTTTAATGTATCCCTTTAATGATGTGTTCATGTCCCATAAAGGTGATGTCTGTTTGAACAATGCCATTTGGTGGCATAGAAACCATAAACCATTTTAAGTGAATTGATACTTTTTCAGGGTTTTCTTCAACATTTGTGGCATACTGAACCAGCTGTACCTAAATACTTTACATGCATTTAAGCTGGACTAATTTCAGTTACATTTGCATCTTAGGCTATGATATTAGATTTTTATTGTATTAACAACTCTTTTGGACACTTTTTGAGTAGAAATTCATATTACAATTTTTTATGTTGTTGCAAATAAAACTCCCAAAGGAACTGTGGACCTGTGTCAACAGATCCAGACACTCATTTATTCTGACATCAACAATTTTGCTTACTCAAAGGAAGTTCCTGCAGTTCTTCCCCTGCCAAACACATTCAGTAATCAGTGGAGGCAAGCTTCATCAATACATTCTGTCATCGCCGGAGAAAGGAATACCTCTCAACATTACAAAGCTGCTAGAAATGGCAGAATGAGAGCTCAGAATGCGAGATATATCTAGACAAGCCAATAGAAATGACTGTAATGTTTAAAACATCATCAACAACAACAGCAAAAAACATAAAAATAAAGCAAAATATATACATTTAAATTAAATGCAAAATAAAAAACAAACAAAAAAACTTTTTCACAGATATTTCCTGATGAGAAAAATGGTAAAATGATTGTCAGCGACAATTGCCAAACAGAAACTGTAATAAAACATTAACATCTAAACATCTGTTTATTGTCAATGAGAACTTTTGTATGAAAGAAAGTCAATCTAGTTAGAAATAAGTGAAGATGCTGAGATGTTGAGATATCTGTTAGTGTTTAATAGAATTATAGAGTAATTTTTTGGCATCCATTAATGTTTTGTGTGTATGTGTGTGTGTGTGTGTGTGTGTGTGTGTGTGAGAGAGAGAGAGAGAGAGAGAGAGAGAGAGAGAGAGAGAGAGAGAGAGCAATGGTGCCATCTGGTGCCAATTTTACAGATATCATTGGGACTTTTAAAGAGTTTTGAGTCAAATTTAAAGTGAAAGATAAAAAAAAGTTATTTTCCATAAAAATAGAATTGGTGTGGCCTTTGGGAGCAGAGATGATAAAGCGTGTAAGAGGAAGTTTTTCTGTATCATGAATAGCTAATGTTAATTTAATTTCAGTCTGTTTAATATGGAGCCCCGCACATGACATTCAGGAAAAATATATGCTAAATTGTGTTATTAATAAATAAATTTTGTGCACGATTGACTATTGCCTTCCCTTGATTTGCTAAATTGTGCGCACGATTTAGCAAATTGAGGGAACAAATTAGTAAATCATTCACACAATTTATAAATCGAGTGAACGAAATAGTAAATCGAGGGAATGCAACAGTATTCGTGTGCACGTTTTAGTACATTGAGGGAACGAATTAGTAAATCGTACACACAATTTATTTATTTTTTCTTGCATGTCATGTGCGGGGCTCCGTAGTTTAATAATAGCATCTTACAGATACTCTTTCAGGGAGTATGCTATTCTCCCACATTATTTTAGAGCCACTAGGCAGTGTTATTTTGTGTATGTTTTAGATGTTATTAAGTTAAACTCTGACCTACGTAGTAGCCTCACGTTTTACTCAGTTGTTAATGGTAGTTCAAGCAACTATCTTCATATGTCCATCATCTTTGCAACCATTTATGGAGAAATTATATTGTACTGTGTGTACTGTAATTCTGTAGCCCAGGGGCCTTTGGTTATTTTATTGGGCCCTTGGTTACAGAGGACTCCACAAAGTATATTTTGTTCTAAACTTAAACTCTCCAAAAACCTTTTAATGTTCTTCTGTGTTAGTTATACTCTCAGTCACACTAATTATTTCTCATAGGTAATGGTGCAGTATGACATTTACTGTGGCCCCATGCTAAAACCTTGACCCCCGGTTTAAAAAAATAAAAAAATAAAACGATACTTCAAAAATTTAAGTTATAGCATTTTGTAGACTAAAAAGTGAGGAGCCCCACACATGGCATGCAGGGAAAAAAATAGTAGGCTAAATTGTGTGCACAATTTACTATTTTGTTCCCTCAATTTATAAATTGTGCACATGATTTAGCATATAAAGGGAATGAATTAGCAAATTGAGGGAACTAAATAGTAATTGTGTGAATGTTTTGGTATATTGAGGGAATTAATTAGTAAATCGTGCACACAATTTATTTATTTTTTCTTGCATTTCATGGCTGAGTAAAAAAAAACACTCATAAAAGAATTGTGAATTATGAGAATTATGATTGTGAATTTTATTTATTTATTTATTTTTATGTGGCTCTTTTTGAGGGAAAATATTTATTAAACTAGCTGACATACAGTATAATGACATTTGCATTCACTATTAAAGCTGCAGTAGGTAACTTTTGTAAAAATATATTTTTTACATATTTGTTAAACCTGTCATTATGTCCTGACAGTAGAATATGAGACAGATAATCTGTGAAAAAATCAAGCTCCTCTGGCTCCTCCCAGTGCTCCTATTGCCATTTGCAGAAAGTCATCCGCTCCTGGTAAGAAACAACCAATCAGAGCTGCGGTCCGTAACTTTGCTTGTGTTCAAAATGTAGAAAAATGTATATAATAAGCGAGTACACCACAAATCCATTTTCCAAACCGTGTTTTTAGCTTGTCCTGAATCACTAGGGTGCACCTATAATAAGTGTTTATATTCGGACTATTTTAGATTGCTTCGGGGGTACCGCGGCGGAGTAACCCAGTACCTTTGTGATTCTTCATAGACATAAACAGAGAGAAGTAGCTCCGGCTACAATGTTCTTCTACAAAACGCAAGCAGTTCTGTTTATTAACCACTAGAGCGTCAAAAGTTACCGACTGCAGCTTTAAATAAATTAAAAAATAAATGTTAATAACGACTGGAACTTTTTGTGTCCTATGGGCAAAAAAATCATTATTCCTCTTTGCTGACAGAACACTATGAAAAAATTTATTTTTAGAAATTAACAGTACTTCAGATAGCACTCCACATTTAACCATCTAGTCTTATGTTATTCAGTCAAGGAAATTTCTAATCACAGCTGTGCTCTAAGCGTAAAGTTAGCTTAAAGTAAACATAATATTATCAACAACTTATTTTACTTCTGTAATGTGACATTTCTGAGATAAAAATAAAAATACAGTGGAACTTGATTCCATAAATGAGGATTTGACTGGATCTTGATGTTACATAGGGGAGATGATTGTAACACTTTTAGTTTTAACCTCTGTAACTCAGTCTTACAATATTTACAGTATCTAAAACATTGATAGAATTTCCCCACAGTGTAAATATGTAATGGTAAATGGAAAGGTTGCTGTGGTGGTAAATACACGAGTTTAATAACATAACAGTGGGCAGGGCAGGGGCGATTCTAGGATTTTTTCAACAGGGGGGCACAAGAGGAGCCACGAATTAATACAGAGGGGCCAATCTTGTGTTGTTTGAACTGTATATCCAAATCATTTCAAGAGTTCAGTAACCTTTAAAATCAGTAATAAACAATGATACCCTATTATATTTCAATAGCAGTTATTCACTGATCTAAATCAAAACAATTAAATACAATGTGTATTAACTTTTCACTTTACAAAAGTGAAAGAAAAACTGTAATAAATAAAAGAGTCCAATGTATGAATAGTGTACAACTCACAAATAATAATAATAATAATAATATAATTTATTTATAATAGCCTTATATAATATATATTTTAGCCTTATTTATATGAATGCAGAATAACATTAATAATTCATAGAAATAAATACACAATTAATGAATTAATATAACTAATATAAATTTAATATAATAAATTGTTTTTGTTTATTATCCACATCCCATTCAATTTGCATAGCAGCAGTTGCAGTAAATTTGCATTGATGAATAAACAAAATCTACTTATGTCAAGGCTAATTAATCTTGAGCATATTGATTTAAAAATATCATATATCCATACTTTATTAGATAGCTACTTGTTCAAAAAGGTAAATTTAGTTTAACATGTAAAATATGTGGATCCTATAGAAACAGTTTAGAATAGCTGTAATTAGTCCAGTGTTATTTTAGTATTAGTTATTTATTTTGCTATTTAATCATGCATTAAATATTTATGTATGATTTTTTTATTTGAGAATGTTTCTGGGTGTCATCAAATGACGTTTTGTCAATAACTTCTGTGAACACACAGTACACACCGAATTTGAGACTTATTTTATTTACTTTGACACAAAATTCAAGAAAACTACAATATATTATATAGCAAGTAAAAATCAGGTTATAGAAATTACATACAATTCATTTTAGAGAGAGAGCTTTCCAGGGTGCAGACAGCAATCGCGGAGCACCATGGTGATTTAGAACACCAACTGAATTTATGAGAAATCTACAGACGCAAATAGACTAAAGGTGTAGTAAAATATAGAGCTATATGTGTATTTTGGACTTTTTTTCACCACAAGTCTGAAAGAAGACATGTTATTGAAAACAAACAGCCCCAAATCTCAAAAATGACCAGTAAAAAAAAAAAAACGATGTTTTTGCATGTGTCTCACCCATACACTGTAAAAAAAAAAAAGTCTCAAGTGTGGAGCGTTAGATAAACATCATACGATTAGTTTCGTCACCTCACTTAAGTGAAAAAAAGTTGCTAATCGACTGCATGATTCAATAATGACTTTATTAGAATTGCAATTATACTTTTTTTTTAAACCATTGCTTTAAATTGTGTTTTTGCCTATATTGGCGCGTTTGGCCCGAAAAATGAGTAAATCGTAACGCAGTAAACCCCTTTTACATTCAGCATCAGACGAGCATAGTAAATATAATGATTAGCATCTTGGTTTGTTCTAGGAGATAACATCGTCATCGAACCTGGTCTAACACTGAAAGACGTTAACGTTAGTACCAAACACTTCTTGCACTGCAACAACTGGCTAATCGAAAAACATAAGCTATATAAAATATCGATTATCGTGTGCTTTTTTGTTGTTGCTGGAAAACAGCAGCTCGCTATTCTTGGTCCTCGTTGAGAAGCATCACGACGCAATCATGAGTTATTTACTAAACTGAAAGATTATGATTTGAATTTGTGAGTGACAGACAAGTAGAAGGGTGGGGGCACACTGGGGGGCCAATCAGTTTTGCCCCCATGGCCCCTCCCCTGGCTACGCCACTGGGGCAGGGTGAAGTTAAACATGAAACGTGTGGTACAGTCAGTGGTGTTGAATATCGTTTGATGTTTATTTCAACCCTGTAAATGGTTTCTAACTGATGGTGAATGTCCATCCTGTTTTTACAACCATCCTCAGTAAAATCTTTTGTATCATTAATATGGCAAGAACCGAAATGTCTTTTTAGCTCAGTGATGTTATGATATATTTTTGTATTATTAGCATTATAATCATCAATCTCTTTTATCTTCTAACAGGTTGAGTAACACCAAAAAGCAGGCTGTCCATACGGTCATGGGCATCTGGATGGTGTCATTCATTCTGTCCACTTTGCCCGCTGTGGGCTGGCATGATACCACAGAGCGCTTTTACACCCACGATAACTGTCGCTTCATTGTGACTGAAATCGGCTTGGGCTTCGGTGTCTGCTTCCTGCTGCTGATCAGCGGGAGTGTGGTGATGGGTGTCATCTGTATTGGAATTGCTCTCTTCCAGACCTTTTCCATCCAGATGGGTCAAAACGTGGACAAGAACAAATTTAACGTGCCCACCATTGTAGTGGAGGATGCCCAGGGCAAGAGGCGTTCATCCATTGACGGCTCAGAGCCTGTTAAGACATCGCTGCAGATCACCTATCTGATCAGTGGAATAGTCTTCATATACGACTTTCTAACTGGATTCCCCATACTGGTGAGTGCTCGCTTTCATTTAAGAGAACAGAGTAAGGTGTTTATCTTTGCAAAGGAATATGACTTGTGAAGTTGCCTTGATTGACTTATGAAGGATACTGACTTTTTGAGTTCTATATATGAAAAGAGTGCTATTGATTGTAATGATCTAACAACATATGTGTCATTTAGAAAACTCAGTGCAATCTGTTTCAAACTCAGTCATAAAAGCCCCCTTTTTTAAGTTTCAACTGGTTTTGCAGACATGACAGAATAGGTAAACTGACACAAAACATACACTTGTATACAACATCAAAAGTGTGGTTTCCATTTTTATGGTTTGTTGTGATGTGTTCAGATTTTGCTTAAAAACACAGACAGGTCGTTTTTTGTAGGCGAATCCTGTTAAATCAAATATCTCGCTTGGCATTAAACTTTGAGCTTTAGAATTTATTTTACAGATATTATTTATACTCAAACAACAACATTACACACTAACTAAAGTTTAAAACACGGAATCACGAAGAAGAGGACCTTTAAGGGATGTAAACATCAACAACAAGACTGACTTGAGAGTCAGAATTATATCAGAAGCTGACTGAAGTGGTTCAAAAGGAGGCTTGGTAAACCTAGCACTGTAGATACGTCACAAGAAGGAACACAAGCAGGTTGTTAAATTCTCAGGCATCTCATCCCACACATGAAACAAGAAACAAGTGAATGCTTCTACACCTTCATACACCTGAAGCCTTCATGCATGGAGTTTGTATGTTTTTCTTGTGTTGGAATGGGTTTGCTATGCTATTTATTTATTCTTTTTATTTCATTGTTATCTGCAGTTATTTTCATGCATTCAATCCAGCCTTTTCACCAGCAGGTGTCTCCCTCATCTGCATTGTAATTAGGAATTTTTTAATCTGTAAATAGCCATCTTAGTATAAGCATGTAATTTGCATTTCCTGTAGGTGAATCAGTTTTCTTGGATGCACCAGTAATGTGGTTACTTTAAACCTTGCTGATAGACATAAACTGGTGACAAGAGACATCTTACTGAAATCTTTTACCTCTTTTTGCAAAGAAGACGTTTTAGTATGTTTTAAGGTGCAATGGGGAAAGCTCATTATTTCCTTCTGCAAAGTTAATTTTGGCAGAAAAGCCAGTCGTGAACTAATGGTGGAAGAATATATGTGGAAAGCCATTCAAAGTAGGAGAAGTTCTGTGGAGAGGTCTCTAAACTGTGCCCTACAGTATCATGGTTATTACATTGTTACAAATTAGGTGTGTGCTAAACGTAAGACAAAGTGCTCGAGAAAGATAGTGATCAAAATGAGGAGTTTACTGGATGACAATGGAGAATACAAACTATACACAACACCACATTAACTTCACAATAGGTTACAATAGACATTCACAATACTATCTCTGGTTAACATGCACATACAATCACGGACGAAGAAGAACTAAACAGACAGGGTATTTAAGCCACAGAAGGTATTGAGGGAACTGGAGACAGGTGGGGAATAACCAATTAACCAAAACAAGGAGGAAGGTGAACAAATAAGCGAACAGAAATTTCATAAACGTAACAGTTTGCCCTCTCCCGGAAAGGTGCGTCCTCGCACTGCAAGAGGAATACCAGTGGAGGGAGGGTGGGGGTTCTGGAGGCGGGTGAGGAGCAGACAAGGAGCAGGTGAAGAGGGAGCATGGAGGTAGGGACCAGGGCGGAGTGGATGGAGGGAGGAGCCAGGGAGGAGCCAGATGGTCCTCCAGAGACCAGCCAGGACGGAGATCCAGGGTGACGTCGACGATCCAGAGGGCCTAGGTGGAGCAGAAGGCTCAGGCGACCAAGGCGGAGGCGGGGTCCTGGAAGACCGCTGTGGAGCCGGAGTGACTGAGGATGGAGGTGGAACCAGAGGGAAGGAGGAGCCTGACAGAACCGCAGGGATGGAGTGACGAGGTGAGGCCAGAGCCATCGCGCCCAGATGGCGCGGACTGGGGATGAGCTGCGGGACAGACTGGCACCAGCAGAGATGACGTCGAGGAACTGACTGGTCTAGGAGGAGGAGAGAGAGGGAGGATGGGAGGAAACACAGGAGGATCAGGGCTGGACGGAACCAGCGGAAGTGGAGCAGGGGAACTGGCAGGTCAAGGAGGAGGTGGGAGAGGGAGGCTGGGAGGGAATACAGGAGACACAGAAAATTCAGAGCTGGGCGTAACCAGCTGAGACACAGGAAATTCAGGGCTGGGCGGAACCAGTGGAGAAACAGAAAATTCAGGGCTGGGCGGAACCAGTGGAGAAACAGAAAATTCAGGGCTGGGCGGAACCAGCGGAGAAACAGAAAATTCAGGGCTGGGCGGAACCAGCGGAAAGAGGGGATTCAGGAATTACCTCCATAGACCAGTCCATTAGATCCATAAGTTGCTCCATATTTCCCGAGACCGAATACAGCTCACCCTCAGTCGTGGAAGTGTGGGCAGGGCTTTCCTCCATGCCCTTGATCTCCACTAAGACTCCCACGACGCACGGTGTTGCAGGCTCACACACCAGCTCAGTCGCGCTCTCGAGGTCCTGCACCCTGGTGGTGATTGGCTCGGGCTCTGCGGCTGCGGTGGGCTCTGGCTCTGTGCAGCTTGATGGTGGCTGGTTGGTCTCTGGGTCGGGAGCGGGGCTGGAGATATCCTCTTCGGCGGTGCTGATGGTCCATGAAGATCCATTTTTCTCCAGCACTCACTCCACAAAAGCGGCGAAATCCTCTCGGGGACCATTCGCTGGTAAGCGTGCCTTACTCTGCTCGCTCAGGCCGTTGAAGAAAAAGTTGGAGAGCGAGCGGTCGGGGAAGTGGGTAAGGCACACCAGATCGAGAAGGTCCCTGGTATGGTCCTCCAGCGGATGGTCCAGTTGCTCCAGGCATAGGAGACAGACTGCTGGGATGGCCATTCCAGGAGAGGGGAAACAATAAAAAAACAAAAAGAAAGAAAAAACGCCGCTAAATAAACTATACTGTTTGGTCCGTGATTCTGTTACAAATTAGGTGTGTTCTAAACGTAAGACAAAGTGCTCGAGGAGGATAGTGATCAAAATGAGGAGTTGACTATACACAACACCACATTAACTTCACAATAGGTTACAATAGACATTCACAATACTATCTCTGGTTAACATGCACATACAATCACAGACAAAGAAGAACTAAACAGGGTATTTAAGCACACAGAAGGTAATGAGGGAACTGGAGACAGGTGGGGAATAACCAATTAACCAAAACAAGGAGGAAGGTGCCCAAATAAGTGAACAGAAAGTTCATAAACCTAACATACATAGGGGTGTATTTATATATCCTGGCTTGCACAAAAAGTTAATATTTAAAATCTTCAGAATGGCATACCATATGTGCTGGAGTGCCATTTCTTTAGTCTGATGAAGTAGTAAAAGCGTAAATACATCACCATATTGCTTTTTTAGATACATCAGTTGTGCATTCTTCATATATATCAAACTTAAGAGGTTGATTTATAATGGTGCCTTTTGAATTGAGGCCAAAGTCGAAGGCAATCCAATTCTGATATATTAGCAAATTTAGCATTTGAAGTTTTTTTTTTTTTAACTGTTAAGAATAAACTAGGACACACTTGATAAATAATTGACTGGTTAAAACTACTTTTTAGCTGGTGAAAATGCTAGTGTTTTAATAATTTTGGCCACCACTGTATATTATCAGAGGAAATGTGTTTCCATTTGAATTTGCTTCTGAACATAAATAATCGCAGTGCTTCATTATAGGTGGTGAGCTTTGCCAGCCTGAAATTCGACCGCTCCTACAGCTGGATGGTCCTGTGTGTCCTCTGGTGCTCCATAGCTCAATCAATCCTGCTCCCCATGTTCCTGTGGGCTTGTGACCGCTACAGGGCAGACGTCAAGATGGTCTGGGAGAAATGTGTGGCCATCATGTCCAATGATGAAGTGGACGAAGGTAAGGACCTCTGAGCTCCCTTAAGCATGTTTCAAAGAGAAAGCAATGCTATGTTCAAAACAACATAGTATTATATTACTTACATCCTGCAACACCAGTGTTTATTTTTAAATAATATATATGACAATACACAGTATACAGCAATACATATTTGTAAATTCTAGTATTAATTTGTTGTCACATAAATTCACTCAGCAAGATATTGGGAGATTACTATTTTGGAATAAAATGTAAAATTACAGAGAAAAGTAAACAAAAGTTAACAATGAAAAATACTATAAAGCATTTATTAATATTACTTAATGTTGATTACAGGATTTAATAATATATTATTATAATCAAACTTTGTATCTGTTAATGGTACTTTAACTTATGGACCTGTGCTAACATGGACAAACAACGAACAGCTAACACAAACAAAGATTAATAAATACTGTAACAAATGTATTGTTTGTTGTTAATTAATGCAATAAATATAGTTAACAAATGGAACCCTTATCATTGAACTCCCAGCCCTATGTTATCATTTTATTTTATCTATTATAAAGTAATATATTATAATGTTTATTTATTTATTTAACACATCCATTACTGCCGAGTTTGGGGGAGAAACTTGAATCAACTAGGTCAACCAATGATGATTCCAGTCATTGGATTTATCATGTGACCTTCATTTTGAGATTGATAAATATTATTTTAATCAAAGTATCTCAGTATCTCTATATCTCAGAGGTTTTGCTGCAAAGTTGCTCTACTCTCAAGTAAAGTGTCAGAGAGTTGCATGATGTCACTACTCCTTGGACATGTGACAAACGGCCCCCTCCGGATTTGCAGGACCAATGGCCAAAATACCGGCATTACAACAAGCATTGTTACTACAACAAAACTTGTAACTTTGTATCAGCCGCTGCTACCATCAAAAAAAAAGATCCAATATTACATTACTGTGATTTTACAAAAATAACAACAGTACTTTGACAGAAACAATGGTATTTTGGTTGCAATATATAGTAACATTGCCATTTTTATACTGTAGATAATATTAAAACGTAAAAACCAGTGTAAAAATATAATAAACAAGGGGTTTTCTGGATCAAAATAACCAGAGGTCACATGATAATTGTATAATTGATATGCTTCATCACAGACTATTAGTGAACTGAGGCTGTCAGTATGCATTGATGAATGTAGGTGTTAAGTGTGTGACTTCGCTGTTAGCGGTATTTCATTTCCCCTTCTGCTGTTCGGCACTTTCCCATATCTACGTTTGCAGTCATAAGGAATTTGTGCCAAAAATGGATTCTGTGATCTTAATTTTACCAGTGCTCTGCTTCTTTCCAGACGGTTTGCCTTGTGTAACTCAACTCAGTTGTATGTATAAGGGTTGCTTCTTGTACTTACGTCTCACTCAAACGCATGCTAAGCTGCCTGTGCTAATAGCTAATCTCATCTATCATCCTGCTGTATGTCCCCATTTTGCCTTACGATCAGCATTAAACGTTGCCCTACAACTGATTTTGTACTGAAAAAAAAAAATACAAAAAACAAAAAAACCCTCAAACAATCTTTTGCCCAAAAACATATTTTAGGGAATATGTTTAAATGACAGTTTATTCAAGCTGCAATCTATTAGCAAACAGAGACAGTCAGTCGAGACCCTTCAGTGGATCCTTATGATTTCACATGAAGCAGTTTTTTAGAACCCCAAATTCTAACGCAGCCACTTAAATTTATAAAATGGAATTATTATTATTATTATTTTTTTTTTTTTTTACCTATTCGTCTGTCTGTCTGTCTGTCTGTGTATTTTGAGCACACTGATTTTTAATCCTGATACATATATATGCTTTCTGCATTTGCAGAAAACAGCCAGGATGGAGGCATTCATCCGGACTTAATATTTGACAGACCGTTTGACTATAGCTCTGCTGCTGATATCATGACGGTAGACCGTATTGCCAAGTACGAATTCTCAACCTTAGAAAGGGGGGGCCCCCAGGGTTATCCATTGAGGGAGCTTCAGGAAGATAGAATGCACTATTTGCAGGTATATTTCCACTTTAATTTTGTTTATTTCTAAATAAAATGTGCATGCTGCAATGGCCCTCAACCTCAGTATTTTTTTTACAAAAAAAAAAAACATTACTTCTACTGGAATTTTAAATTCCTTTTGTGTGACCTATTAGATATTGAAATCGGAGACTTTTGTTTTGTGTGGATTATATATGTATATATCTTTTTTTTTCTTTTCTTTTTTTATATATATGATCTAACAAGCACTTTTCTTCACCCCAGTAGTATCTTGGTATTTTTTATGCAGTTTTTTCTACTGTTGCAGGGCTCATGTGACGAGTGCCACTGATGCTTTTTCAGATTATATTTTAAAGTTAAAAGCTTGAAGTCATTGCAAATGACTAGTCTGAACGAAAACCATCCTCAGTAACTAATCATGATGTAAAAATCCCCTTGATACTGATACTATGACATTCATTTTGTTAGTTGTATATTAGTTGTAGAGGCATAGCTGATGTGTGATCTGTGTTGGAGTTTATACCTTCATGGCAAAATCCAAATTTAGATTGATCTTTTGAATGTAAAAAGAATTAAGAAAATAAAAATAAATTGGATTTAATGAACCACTTCCACTAGGAAATAGTACTAAAAAAGCTTAAAAGGTGATTAAGAATTCACTTAACAAGCTGCCAGTAGGTTTTAGAGCTGTGCAATGCTTCACTTCAAACTTTTAACCTTTTTACATTCAAATAATTAACTTCACATACTGCCCATAAGCACTCAAATGTAACCTCCACATGTAACTTTCATTGACCTTTTACATATAATACATTTTTCTCTGTGTGTAAATAATTGACCAGCTATTAAAAATAAACCTGTCTGGAATGAAAATTTGGACTTGGAGGTTAAATGTGGAGAATATGCCATAAATGTGTATGCTGAACACTTCCCAAAGCTCTGTTAGGCAATCTGCAGTGCTTGACTGCTTTCCATTGCTGATTTTATTGCTATATACATTGCACGAAACAACTTTTGAAGTTCTCTTCAAAGTTTACTGAACATTGTGTGTGTTAGATTTTTTTCCAAAGACATTCTGCAAAAAAAAAAAAAAAAAAAAAAAAAAAAAAAAAAACACTGATGCGTATTGATAAAGAACTCGAAGCTGATGTGTCTGCTACAGAAGATTATTCACTTTTTAAAATACTATTTCTGTAGAAACAATGTTCTTTTTCAATTTCACCAGTGTTTTGCGTCATCATCATCACCAGTACTAGAATGCCACAATAACTGGGAAGTATAAGCTAATATTGTTTTTGCTGTCAAGCCATTCAGGTTTATATAATATTTAATGCTGTCAAACAATAATATTTAATCAATTGGCATTTAAAGCAAAATGTCACGCATTTATAAAGTAGTCATTATAATTTAAATCAGTTGAGTAACAAGTCTTAAATAAGGCCAAATCGTAAAAATGTTTAAGTTTTAACTTCAATCCTGTAGCATAATATAATATATAATTATGCTTGTGTATTAGTTGATCTATGGTTACAAAAACAGAATGCCATTGCTTAAATGATGCTTTGCTTCCCTCTACTGGCCAGAGTATAGTACACCTATCAGTCAGTCCTCATACTGCATATAGGGCTTCTCAAAGGCTGTCTCATTCCTGCATTAACCAATACAGTTGCTTTCATGCTAGGCTTGTGCTGTATGCTTTGGATAGTGTACTTTAAGTTATTTTAAATACTAAAAACTCATTTTATGTCTTTCCTGTGTAGTTCTCAGAACAATGTGGAATGTGAGTATCTGTTTGTAGAATGAGTGATTTTAAACTAAGCAAAATGATATTAACTTCATTTTACCCCTATTAAAAAGCAGATATATGAATATTTAATACTTTAAAGTGAAAATAGGCCTGTGTTGCCATTATAGTTCAAAAGATTCCATTGATTCTGGAATTATAAAAGATGCAAAAGCTTTGAGGTTCTTAGTTTGAGACGGAATTTAGCTTTTAGAAATGTCCTGGTTCACTTGTCTGTGTGTTACTCCAGGTGCCCCCTACAAGAAGATACTCCCACGACGAAACCGACATGTGGACCACCGGTCAGATCCCGTCTTACCTGCATCGCTGGGGCTCCACAGAGGACATCATAGGCATCCCGCAATACAACTCGCCGCGCCACGAGAGACGTCGGAGCAGCCCAGCGCCTTACCACGAGGAGAGCCACCCACACCGCAAAAGGAGGCGGTCAGAGGACATGCATTTGCTCAAGCAGATTCCACGAGTCGAGCGTTATGAGGATGATTTCAAGTGCTTTAGCCGCGATGAAGTGATTAACTTCATTGACGAGACGCCACTGGCTAGTCCAATGAGAAGCCCGCGGCGAGCCTCTGCGATCTCTCTGGTTCCAGAGACCTTTGAGCAGCACGTTGTTTTGTTGCCACATTTCCCGCTCACGCATTTTGAGCGCGAGCCCCAAGCATTGAGACGCTGCTCTGAGCACAGCAAAGCAGTCACGCCAGGCGAGATCCCTCAGGATCTGCAGAGAAAGGCGAGGGACGGTAGTGTTGGCGAAGGCTCAGGCATCAAGGGACACTCTGAGCACAAGCGTGCATCAGTGCTTGTTCCATTGGGACCAGGTGCACGGACAGGGGAGCAGTCTTCTTTAAGTGTTAGGAAAGGACAGGTAGATGCATCTGCTTGGGTGGACCAGAGGCACCTGCCAAAAGGGGAAAGCAAAGAAAGCTCTAATAGTTTTATAAGCTCACAATCTGCATCGTCAGGCTATATGACATCCATGGGATCCACAAACTAAGCGACAGTTTTATGAGTATTTTCAAGTAGTCCCTGATATGCTTATTAGTGTTAAAACTTTGACTAAGTGGAATGTTTTTGTTAACTAGGAACTGTGATTTTTTTTGAAGTGTGATGGATTGGAAATGGCATAACGACACCATCGTTGGTTTTTTATGTGTTGCTGAAACCAGGCCGGATTCACGGGGTTAGAGGGCCTTCAAGGCAAGGGAAGCTGAGCAGCAAGTAAGTGTCCTGAACTCAACACTTATGGTTTAAAATGAGCACTAGGCCTTCTGCTCATAAACGTGAGCATTTTACTGAGGCCCATGATAGAGTTCAGCTTTTACGTTTCAGTGAGAATTTAGTGTTCTCGTCAAAATACTGCCTTTCTTGACTAAAGAATTAGGGGCCATTCAATTACTTTATGTGTGTGTGTGTATAGGGCTGGGAGTTCAAAAATACTTTTACAATTTACAACATACTTTTATGTTTAAATATGTCTTTGACGTTTAATATTAGCCAAACAAATGATATTTTTCCTTATTTTTTGGCCAAATTGCCCATGTCTGAAAGCGTGGAGGAAGAGGCAGCAATATAGGGGGATTAATATTTGACCAAACAGCTTATTTTGCAGATTTTTCAGTTAGTTTATTCCCTTCATTTAATAAAATTGCAAAAGTCATCTTGGTTTTGGAAAAGGTGAGTAGTAAGATTGACGTAAGAACATAAAATAACGTTTCTTTACAACATTTTAGCTCACAGAGCTTTAACTCTTTAAATGTGTTTTTGTTGTTTCTGATGATGTGGCATGTTCTTAATTTTTTTTTTTCAAGTAAACTGAAAATCTATTTTGTTATATCATTTGAATTCATATTTTTTGAAGCACAAGGTTCTCTTTGAAGATCCAGTCATGTTTGCCAGTAGGCTAAAATGTTTCTTTTCACAGATATGTTTTAAATGAGTTTGTGTTAAGTGCTTTGTGATGATTGAAAATGTATATCTGATGCATTGTTATTCTCATGATTACAGTCTTATTTGTCTGGTAGCCCGTAAAAAAAAATATGATATGAAAAGTAACAATATTTAAAAACACCCATAGACTGCAGTCAACATGGTCTTTTTACAAAATAAGTGACATAATCTTTTATCATGTGGAGAATAGGACCTTTTGAAAGCTGATGCAGTTTGATTTGTTACTGTAGGCATAACCACTGAATTGCAATTGGATATTTGCTGTATTATTTTATGTTGTATATGAACATATTTTATACATGTATCCCAAGACATCAGCTTTTTAAATGATTTGTTCTGGTTAATTTATATGTGTGTGTGTGTGTATATATATACTGTACATATATCTGTGCTTGCTGCCCGAAAGCACTTTTGTACATTTCATACAGCCAGATATTGGTGTTGAAATATCAAATGGTGCTTGATACCTAGGCAGCTTCACATGGGATCCACTCTGACATTTTTCATATTTCATGTGGGAACCTGCAGATTGCCCCTTAGTGTAATACACAGTTAGGGCATCAACAAGAGTCTTCCTCCTCCTATACAGATGGTTGTACAAGGTTTTTTTTTACCCCTTAAACTGTTTCTCATTAGCTTTTGAAGATAGTCATGTTCTACATCGTAGTTGAGATGGCTTTAAAATGAATGCTTTAAAAAAAAATGGTACCCAATGGAATATACATTAACTAAGATCAACTTGAAATAGCCTAAACCTTGTTTTATATAACCACGTACATATGAGATATTACACATTTGTCTAGAATGATATGTAGCACTGAAACATAAGCCATTTTGATGCACACATTTGAGCCTATAAATTCATGGTGAGAACATGCTTATCACTATTGCAGTAGTGCAGTGGGTATTGTAAATCATTTAATTAGGAATGCAACCAGACCTGTTCGGTTTCATACAAGCTTATATTATAAAATGCAATTTAATGAAGCTTTAAAATTACTTTGTCTGTGTTGTGCCGATGCACTCATAGAAATGAGTGTGTTAAAATTTTCTAAGTGAACAAATTTAAACATTTTTATCTCTTTTTGATTACTGATGTTTTGTTGTTCAGATTATCTCTCTCTCTTTCAATGCAATGCAATTCAGTTCAAATGAGCATGACTGTGCTTAATGGTATAAATCTGTAGATTAACACAATTTTGCCAAACATTAAGCAATAAATATGCTATACACACACACACAAATTATATAACAAGCCCACACACAAACACACACACACACACACACACACACACACACCCACATCTGAGCTGAATACATTCTGGTTGCACGTGTACTTACAGTGTACCTACCAAAGAAAATTTAGTAATACCTGGTAAAATAAGTGGGGTTAGTTTAAGGGTAGGTTCTTCATCTGCAATTTATTTATTTATTTGTAACAGAGACTTTAAAATTGATTAGGTGCCAATTTGTTATTAACAGTTATATTTTCTTATGCTATAATAAGCCCTATGTGCCTTGTTTATCAAATCTTCAATGGCTTAATCAAATTCTCCATAGGCTGAAATCGTTAGACCCCAAAACAGGTGACATGATTAAAAATTGTGTTCCCCACAGTATAATATATAAACTAATCAATGATTAAAACAGGTTCATCCTCCAATATGGTCTTGCTAAGGCTGGGACGCTGTCATGCAAGATGAAATAAACTGAATCATTTCAGTGATGAAAGGTGAGTCACTTTATTAATTTCAAATGGATTTCTTTGCTACAACATTATATGCGTGGTTTTGTGATCATTATATTTTGTTTTTATAGTTGGATCTGCTGTGTATGTGTATTGACTGAGCGGGTGATGCATAAACTGCAAATACTTTTGTGAAAATCTCCATTCCAAGTCCTGAATCATTTTTTCTGATTTTGTCTTTTGTCCCGTCTGTCTTGAATATTGCAGAAAACAGAAAGGTTATGAAATTTTAAGTAGTATACAGATTTGCATTTTAATATGAATTTGTACAATCTGACAAAAATCAGATGCACCCCAAACCTAACACTCAGGGTGCCACAAGCACCAATTTGCAAAATCTTAAAATACTAACAAAAATTAATGAGAGTGTCTTGTCCTTGCTGTTGACATCAAAAATAATTTCTATATGTTACCCAGCCCCTAATTTTTTTTTTCTTGAGCATCGATGGCACAAAATCTCATCTCATTTGATGAAGGGCGATACTATTTTTCATTTTTGAGATTTAGTCAGTACAAATTGTTTTGTGGTTAGTGATCTAATTTTGTGTCTCTGAAAAATAGTGGTCTTGTGTATTATTGTTTTTGTCTCCCCCCCAGAATTGGCTCAGAAAGGCATGTGGCATCTTGTTACTAGTGTTATTAATTATAAATATAATACTTATGTGATTCATTAGGATTATTGTTCAGTATTTCTGTAAACTAGGCATTGTCTCGTTCATTAAAACCAGTAGGTTAATGAAAGTTAATTACATTTGCATTCATAGTGTTGCTATTATGAAATGTCTTCAGTTAAAATATGGTCAATTAAACATATAAATATTTTTCTTTGTTTAAGTCATAGAATAATTTGACCTTTCATTTGAATCTTTTTAGGGATTCTGCTTTGTCCATCATTGGCTATTCAATTATTCAAGTGAATTGTCAAAATAAAATTTTAAATAAAATATAAGATTAGTATAATCATCACAGGGGTTCCTTACCACAGATGACCCCACTGACCAATTTATTCCAGTAGGGGCAATCTTGCCACTGTTTAATATTTCACATTTTGTGTCATAACTAAATTAGCAAATGTTTCTATTTATTTCCTAAAATAATTGCTCAGATTAAATGTGATTAAAACAGATAAAACATCAATAGAAACCAAACATATTGCTATTTAACATTTTTGCTACATCATGAGAATCGTCGTCTTCAGCAACATGACCTTGAATTTTTTCACTTGTGAAGAATCATCGAAACCACTACAACTGCATTGTGGAGGGTTTTAGTTTAAGGTCTCCATTGGACTTGCTAACGCAGCAGAAACGTTGCTCAGCTGAGCTATGCGGTGTGTCCCGTGGTCCTAATTAAACCTTTGGTTGCTATACATCTCAAAGCATCGCTAGAAACCCGTTCGCCCAAACAATCTCATGTATAAGTACTCCAAATAAAAACAAAAACTTGTATTTCCTACTCAATGGGTAGGAATAGAGTTGTGGGGTAGATGCGTATCATATGCACGCCATCAAATTTCATATATTATGACTCAGACAGCGTATTATATGCACGCCAAATTAGATTTTTACGTATCAATAACACGATTTTTTTTTTTTTTATGTAGCATACTATTTATGCATTTTCTGTGTTGACACCTCCCACCACTCACCATAACGTCTTCAAACGCATACGATAAAATTATTTTACTGTTTGTTTGTTTTTTTCAGGCAACACTGCTTTTTCACGTCGATTGGACCGACCAAGTACAATTAAATATGTTCAGAAAATATATTATTATTATTATTATTATTATTATTATTATTATTATTATTATTATTATATTATTATTTTAAATGAATATCCCAAGCTATTCTTACCAAAAAGTATATGTGTGTTTGGAAACCGTTTATTTATTTATTTTATTTTATTTTTTTCAATGAGATCGATGTGTTGGATTTTGGAAAGTATGGTGGCCAACATTCAGCATTCACATTTTGAACAGCATACATTCGAGGGTAAGCGTGTCTTAAAAAGTTTACTTTTCATATAGAATGATTGTATAACATTACCATCCGGTGCATTCTAAATATTTAATTCCATTACAAAATAACAGACATTAAATTCGATCTCCGCAGCAACTGGCGTCTACATTTAGTCATACACACGTGTCCTGTTACGTAATAAGCAAATTCAATCCAACATTGTAATCTTTTATTATTAAAATAAACATTTGTCATCATTTATTACAAAATAGGATCTACATATACAGTGCATGAGAAGCAAAATTAGAGCTACTTCAAAAAGTCTAAGTGTTAAAACAGTGACATTTGAAATTCTTCAGATTTACCAAGGCCGCCAATAATTCTGTTTCAAGGCTTCAGAAAAATTGCAGCACTCGTCAGCCTTTGTATTTTTAAGACTGATGTGTGTAGTTTTGAGCTTCTTGGATTCACTTGTTCCAGCCTGTGTGTTAAATGATATTTTGTCCGTATCACAAATCTCAGTCCTCTTCGGCATATAGAAGAAATATCTGTCTGAAGTTTGCTGCAAGTTTGGATATGGAGCGTCTGTTTGAAGCGGAGCTTTGTTTGAATGACGAAGAGTACATGTTGAGCCAGGGATCCGGGCAGTGTCGCTCTCCGCGGTACTGAAATCAGGAACTAGGTTAGAACCGCTCCTAAGATGTGTCAGCATGGTGGAGCGGGAATCTCTGTCAGCATCCGATGCGAGATAATGACTGACAGTGGCCAGACAACTTCTGTAGCCAGCGTGATATTCAGCAGAGTCACAAACTGTGGGCATTCCTGGGTTTAGAGAAATCAATATTTATGTGTTGAAAATGTAACGAATAATAATTGTTAAAATCTTAATAAAACACAAACCTCTTTTGGTGTTTTGCAGATGCATCAGATGTTTTACCGTCAGCTCCAAAATATCAGCCTTTTCCAGTTTTCGCTTGCGGATCTGAATAATATAAAATATACCAGTTGGTTTTTGGACATATATCTGATGTAAGAATTTGAATACATTTTTAAATCTATTTAATTTTCTTACATTGTTCGAACAGACACTCTCCAGGAGACTTTTCAATTGATTCAAACATTTATTGATACGTGCTCTTCTTTTCTTCTCCATCAGTGGTTTGGACACCTAAAAGACAAAATTGTTTGTTTTATTTAAAATGCAATCAAAACACGCTGATAAAGAAGTTATATATATATATATATATATATATATATATATATTATTATTATTTGAAAAAAAAAATCGTTTAACTTGTAACTGTAATCACCTTTTTTAACGCTCTGAGTTTTCGCAGTTACTCTCTCTGATGCTGCAGCCATTGTCCTCAAATGCTCGCTTAGATACCCAGATGAATTTTCCAACTTCCTTGTGATAGACTGAAGGGATTTTCTCTAGTATCCTGCTTTATAAAGAGAGACTCACTTAACATTTCAATGCACTGCTCACATCATTGGCGCGCAAAAAGAGCATCCATTTAGTTTCTGCTAGACACCCAATCAGCATGAAGATGCTTTCCCGGCTGTGCTTTTGTTCTCAAAAAGGAGTTTAGGATTGCCCTTGGTTGCTACCCTCTTTTATAACTATGAGACTTCTAATTCACACAGTATGAAGAAAAATACAAAATAAAATAATAATAACAAATGTATTAGTTGGTCGTATATTTGCGTAATATCTACAGCGATATCGTTGACTTGATTGCAAACAAATGCACAGACACCATTTAACTGAACAGAGATGACATCACTCAATTCAGTGATGAACTGCCTTTAACTGTCATTTTGCATTATTGACACACTTTTCCTAATGAATGTTGTTCAGATGCTTTGACGCAATGTATTTTCTTTAAAGCGCTATATAAATAAAGGTGACTTGACTTGATTTAATAAGCAATTGTCTTTTGAAATAGCAAACTGTGGCTTTTCTAAACATGGGCTAACCCTTATGATCATATGATCTAATATTTTATCTCATATATTAGCCTATATTATATTTCATTTGCATTATTTAGATAGAAATGAACGAACAAGATCGTCGTGTGGGGTGAAAATGTAGCCTATAGAGAGTTCCATAGAAACACCGTAAAATGGAAAATGTTACAAATAACCAGTCGAGATGTAGAGGAATTAGCTCTGACTATTCATCCCTTTCTCTTCAAGTTTCACGCCATGTTGAGACAGGCAGCACCGTGGAAATCTTTTCCGTGTCTTCACAACGTGGCAATTTTCTGCCAATAAGGAAGGGGAATCACCTTTACTGAATTAAAACGTCAAGATTCTACAAATCAAAGCTACATTTTATAAAACCGCCAAAACGCTCTAGGATTCTTTGGTTGTCTGTGGAATACAGACGGTCATGCTACCAGTAAAGCTCTAAGTTTTAAGCTTGAAAACATACATGTTCTCAAAGAGAAGTAGAATTCTCACAGATGTTCCCTTCAAAGAGCGAAGCGAGGAGAATCAGTGGAACGCCTCCTGTCCGAGGGCCCTATCCGCCTGATTTTCCACACTTCTCCATCAATAGCCTGTCTTTGGGAATGTCATACAAGGACACCCCCCCCCCCCCTTACCCCTCCAAAAAAAAAAAAAAATACGTTAAGTCTCTATGGTTTCCACCAGGGAAAAATAAAGGGAAAACTACAGTTGCACATAAAAATGAACAGTTCGGGTCACATCATTCCACAGCATAGTTCATTTAAACTTTATTTTGTTCAAATATTGATAGTTTGAACAAAAACTTAATGCACATCGCATGTAGTATAATGCCATTTTTTTCTTTGATTAAAATTAAAATGTCCTGTTGCACATGCGCAGTAAAAAAAAGGGAATGACTTCAAAAGCGTGACACGCGACAGGACGAATGAATGCCCATTGATAGGTTTAAGACTTTTTTCGCTTAAGACTGCTTCACTATACAATAGCTTTATTTATACAGAGGGAACAAATGCCGTGACACCGGGATGGACTCACATTACCATTTCAGCAGCTCCGGTCAAGAGCCTTTAGAAAGCAATGAAGAACACTGCAGTTTATATATGTATAGCGAAGCGATTGATCTTTCAGGTCTATTGTATGTCTTCTAAAATAAGCTCTCTTTCAATGAACCAGTTCCTTTTTATGAAACAGTAATATTGCACCAAAACTTTGCAAAAAATGAACAGGGTTTACAAGATTACGTTAAATACTTTAGAGGGAAAGTGTTTTGCTATTTTAAGTTTATAGCAATTTCTGGTAGCCTATACGGTCCACCAAAAAAAGTCTGTACCGCAATGGTGTCGCTCTTAACATCATAATATTAGTAGATTTTCTGTTGTTCTTTAAGTTTTTCTTAACACGTCCGGCTAAAATACATGCCAGGTCACAGATGCATGTTTGTTATAGCATTTAATTCAATCGTTTGTAATCGCCAAAAAATTGGTTCGAAACGCCGCAGTTGTTTCTCTTTTCATAGCGTAAAATGGCACAAATCAGTATGAAATTGGAGCAAATCAGCTCTCTTTTGTAAAGCTGATTTACACGTCAGTCTCACGCACAGAAGTAACACCATTGTATTAGCAGTTAATTTTCAACAGCAAAACAATTTACTTAGTTAACTGTGCAAAAGTCTACAGTTATAGATCAGATTAAATGTATAGTGAATGCACAAACCTTAGATGGAAAAAATCACTGTATTGTCACTGATTTCACTGTTTCCTCCACCTTGATTGAAACAAGACGGGAACAATTTGTGCTCGAAATTGGCATAACAGACTGCAATAAAGGTTAAGCGAATGTTTATCAAAAGCTTGGAAGTGCTTTCACTTTTAACTCTGTAACTGATTAACCCCTATAACTGCCCTTTATCATGACTAGTTAGAAGATCCTGTAGTGATTGAAGTATTCTATGGCTTGTTAACAACAATTAGTGAAGTAATTATACAGTTACTGCAATAAACGTTCCTTCTTGAAAGGACTGTCATTCATTGTTAACATGTAAATACAAAAAGCATGGCGGTAAAAGAGACACACTTGATCTTCTTGAGCTCAAAATGACAGAGTTACCAACAATATAAACAAGTAAAAACTGTCATCAAAATTCAAATGACATTTGAGATAAACTTATTTATGCCGCCAGTAGCTATCAGTAAAGCCTTTACATTGTTTCTTATGCAGGGTTGGTTTTGTATTCTGAAAGATTGTTTTAGTGTTTCCTTTTAATGTTACATTTTTACAGTGAAAAAAATACTTGCAATATGTCCTGCAGGTGATGTACTACATGTGATCAGAGCAAATTTACCAAACATCAACTTTTCCGGATATTCAATAAGAATACAATTAAAATAAAAAAAATAAATTCAGCAAAGTATAATTCACAAGCCTTCGATTTAACGTTTATTCTGTAAACTGTTGTTGATCCACATACTGTACACTGCATTGTTTATTAAATAATAATAATTAGACTATTACAAATAGTTAAATGCCACGCGACTATTTTATTTAGCCTATTTATTTATTTATTTTTGCCTGAGCAAACGTATGTCATGAATTTCTATAGACTAGAGCGCAAGTCTTTGAGAAGTCTTTACTTTGAATTAGACGTGCAGGGTCTTGTGTTTGGCTGTGTGCACTAAGGTTACTCGCTATGGAAAGAAAACAGAAGGGCACATTTACATTGCTTTGGGTATTCTTAGGGGCTGAAATAAATTAGTGGATAATAACTTAAAACCCGGCGAAGGATGGAAGCTGTGTGAAGCCATTCATTCAGAAACGAAAGACAAAAGACCCCTCACATTGTTAAGCACCACATCTTGTCTATTGGGGTTCTTTGAGTTGCAAAGCATGTTATTTAGTCTCCAGGAAAAGCAACAAATCTGTACAAGAACGAAGACTTGTGAACACTGCTTTTAGTACAAATTTATCAGCGAATAAATATATATATATATATATATATATATATATATATATATATATATATAGTGAAATATTCTTCATCTGTCAAAGATAATTAATATATTTAAAATAATCCAAACATATTTTAACTTGATCTTTGTTCGGTTCAATGCAGAGTGGAATCGTTTAGGCTTCTCGAAAAATCAGATATGCGCTTGAGCAAACGAATCTATTTAACCCATAAGTGAGCTAAATATCATAATATCACTAAAGACAAAAAAACAACAACAACCAAAACAAACATTCTTTTGAATAAAGTTATCCATTAGGATACGGGTTAAGGTCAGGTAAGAATATTTCCAAACAGCTGTATATAAACGCAAAAGGACAAGACGTATCTGCAATGTCGTGAAGTGAGAACAATTTAACTAAATATTTGTGGACATTGCATGCCCTACGCCTACTCCTACCTTGTTGAACCCCGAATATTGTGTTAAGACCTAGTTAGAACGGCATAATAAACGAGCAAATCATGTTCATGTTATGTAAATCTATTTTTTTCAACAGATTATTTGGAGGGTTTTTTAGGAGTTAGTTTAGTTTAGGAGTGTGATTTAACTTCATAAAAAAAATAGTTAAACAAGCATGTTTAAACAAATTCGTTTTATTTTGTCTTATTTTGATTAGGCTTACTTCGCTTTTTAAGTACGTAGCATTAGAATGCTAGACAACACTGAACAACAAGACAACTCAAAAAGCCACACGAGTCGCGTGGGTGGCATGGAATTTCCCGCCAGGGAAAATTAGTATGAAACCTGCAATTTGTTGGTGTCAGCGCTCGGTGTGCTTGCTGCACCATATGCTACACTGCGACTTGCTATTGAAACCCTGGTTTCACGGTTCATCCTCCGGTTCCCGCGGCAAAGGTCTCAATGAGCGAACAAAGTGCCAATTTACCCCTCTAATAGGCATATCGTCATGGTGACTATCCCACTCGATCGTCTTCAATAAACTACTTTTGCAAACTGCACCATTTGTGGCTGCTTGTAAAAGCAAGATTTCAACTTCATATAGCCACTTTTGGTACGTGTTTATTTTTTATTTTTTAAAGATTGATCAGCTTCAATACTCGCACACAGCTGTTATAAAACATACAGACTTAAATACCTTATAGTAAACTGATTTATTATTATATTGTGTAATTTATTAAATGTATATTATGTTTATGTATATATTATCAATTATATATATATATATATATATATATATATATATATATATATATATATATATATATATATATATATATATATATATATATATATAAAGAAAATGGATTGGTTCAGTAGATATTAAAGTTTCTAAATGGAACTACAGATGCCAATATTGAAGCACAATGCACACACACACAAGGTCATCTTTTGAAAAACGTGAGCATGTTTACCAGAATCAGAAACCGAAAAGTGTAAGCTGTCTCTCTCGTTTATTTTTTATTTTATTTTATTTTATTTTATTTTATTTTAGTTTATTTGTTTGTAGTTTGGACGTAGGCTTTATTTTAAAAAAAAGAATTCTCACAGATGTTCCGTTCAAATAGCAGAGCGAGGAGAATCAGAGGAACGCCTCCTTGAGTGCCATATCCGCCTGATTTTCCACACTTTCCCATCAATAGAGTGGGTCCTTGAGAAAGTCTCTGACTTAGCGCTAGGCTGTGAGCAACACGCATTGAATGTAGGGCATAGTCTTTTACTACACTTTATACTTGCAGTTTTTTATAACTTACTCAACATTTAAGCTATGCATAATAATAAAGCTAATCATTTAATATAGCATATGTCGTATAGTTTAACGTCTGCCTTTATCTCCCAGATAAAAATCTCCTATCTCCTGCAAAAATGTGCATATTTTGGAGAAAACAGAATTCCATTTGAAAATTATACAATTATAGAAAATAAGAAAGATTGTGACGTTGACTTAAAACGCAGGACACGCGACATGGCATTAATAATAATTGGTAATAAATATGGTTTACAAGACCCTTTTTCTTCTTTCTAAATGTAATTGAATATTAAAGTAGCCCCTATAGTCTAATATTAAATATAACCCTACATTTTTCGAAATAAAATATACTGTAGGCATAGGCCTACTGATTTGTTTGTGCGTATTGATTATGTTGCTACAGGAAATCACTTTAGCAAGTAGGGTTAAATCTCAGAATAAATTGCGTGTAATGCGCCGAATAATTGTTTCAAAACGCTGCAGGGCTGTCCAGCAAAGTAGCGCGAAATCGGTATGAAATTGGAGCACAGAAGTTAGGTACATGGTGGATGGCTTCACTCCTTTGTGCTTTGTCGATGTTGTTTATCACGCTGTTTTCACGCTTAAATTTAACATGTTGCACCACATTAGCCCTTTAATTTAGCCACCACATTCACAGTTAGGTCCTAAATTGATGTCAGGCACACACAATTCAAATACATATAAAAAAATAGATAAAGGAAAAAAAAGAGAAGAAGTAGCTATATATATAAAGGTGTAGACATATGGGTGTGATATATATCTGTATAAATATATGGACACTCTATGTGCAACTTAAATTTGAATATTTAGCCTACTTTTTAGTCATCTTTACTATTTCTTTATATCTTTCTTTACTCTATTTTAAAAATATGAAGTAGTCGTAGGCCTACTGAACGAATGTAGCTTAAATGCAAAAGATAACGACCTGTCTTCGGAATTCTGAATGTCAGGGAACGGGTCAACCAAGAGCGAAACAAATCGGAGTACCGCCTTTACTATTCAGAGAAAAAAAAAAAAAACTTAATGAAAAAAATTGGCTTCCCGCTACGTTCAACAAAACACCCAACTTGATAGCAACTATATTTAACAACTACTAGGCTGAAACCAGCAATTTGACATATTTAATCTGTATCACTGTAAAATGCCACGCGTCCGTCCTGTTTGTATTGGGCTAATCAAACATGTTCTATAATGAATTTCTATAGGCTGCAAGTTATTCAAAAGGGTTTGTTTCAGGTGCACAATGCCATGTGTTTGGTTGTGTGGACTGAGATCTTGGTCTCAAAGAAAAAGAGAGGGACATTAACATTGCTTTAGGTTTTCTCAAGGGCTGAAATGAACTAGTGGAAAGTAACTTTAAAACTCCATGAAGGATGAACCCTTTGTAAAGCATTTCAATGAGAAACACAAGAGCTTAACAAAAGACGAGCCTCCTCATTGTGAAGCACTAAATCCTGTCTATGGATGCGCATTGAATTGCAAAACATCTGCCATTTACTGGTCAGAACTTGCGACTCATTTGTATAAGTATAAACGACTTGTGTACACTGCTTTTTTTTTTTAACCCAAAATAAGACAAGGAATCAAACGTGGTTTCATGTGTCCATGTTTCTCTGTGTTGTTATCTTTAATTTAAAATATGAAACTCTCTCTTTTGGAGGATACACAAACCATTCTTTCTCCAACAGCTACTGCTCTATTTTCGTCTCGATATTTTTAGTAGACCAAAAATATGTAAAATCACGTCAGATGGCTATAAATTAAGGGATCCAGAAATGTCTTAAGGGAATTGTATTTTAATGTATACAACAAATCAAAACACTTTTCAAAATGCACTATTAGCGGCCGTACTTCGTCAGCAGATTGTTATGGTTATGCTTCTGTGTTATATCCTAATTTTCTTTATAGCTCCAAAATGTGGGAAATCGGCACCAGCTTATCTGAAAAGATGGGGGCGGCCCGTTAATTTTCTTCGCTTCGTATTTTTGGCGCACAAAATATGCCTTCTGTTAAATGAATGAATGGGTTCGCTGATGCAAAAAAAAAAAAAAAAAAAAAAAGAGAGAGAGAGAGAGAGAGAGAGTTGGGATTTGGATGGGTTTTCATGTTTCAAAAATATATGAAACTCACTGTTCTAATTCGATTCTTAAAAAAATCTAACTACCTTTCTAATCTTTTTGTATTCTATGTTCTTTTCATTTATTATGCAGTTGACTCATTTATTACACACACACACACACACATTAGGGGTAAGCTGGACCACAGACAGAAGGCAAAAGGGCCAACAAGTGCTAAGCATCTCTAGGGGAACTCCTTCAAGACCATTTTGGAAGACCATTTCATGTGACTACCTCTCGAAGCTCATCAAGAGAATGCCAAGAGTGTGCAAAGCAGTAATCAAAGCAGAAGGTGGCTACTTTGAAGAACCTAGAATAAGACATATTTTCAGTTGTTTCACACTTTTTGTCATGTATATAATTCCATATATAATTCCACATGTGTTAATTCATAGTATTGATGCCTTTAGTGTGAATCTACGATTTTCATAGTCAGGAAAATAAAGAAAATTATTTGAATGAGAAGGTGTGTCCAAACCTTTGGTCTGTACTGTATATATATGTATGTATGTGTGTGTGTGTGTGTGTGTGTGTGTGTGTGTGTGTGTGTGTGTAAAGACCTCTAACACAAGCTTCCTCTATTCTTTTTATATTCTATCTGTTTTCCTTTTCTTTATTATATTATTTAAAAGCCCATGCTACGTGTACTGTGTTAACCTAACTGAGACTTGTTATAGCACTTATATATCATTGATCTTTTTGTTGTTTTTGATTGCTTCCATTGTCCTCATTTGTAAGTTGCTATGGATAAAAGCGTCTGTTAAATGAATAAATGAATATATATATACAATACACACACACACACACACACACACACACACACACACACACACACACACACACACAAATGAATAGATAACACTTTTTGCCCTGCTGCTATTGCAGGGCGTAACATACCACGATGGTGGAATAAAAATAGTAGGCTAATTGTATGAAATGCAAGGTTTGCTTCAGCATCCATAAGCATCAGCCAGCAGATTTCACCAGCTGATTGTGAGGTCAGTGCTGTAGAGAGTAGCTATTAACTGTATTTATATGATAAGTTAGTTATCATGAGCTGGCCTGATTACATCCAAAATATGTTTAGGTTTTGCATAATAAATCTTGTTAAGCTACACCATGTGTTGCTCTAATAGTTATAAATTAATTGTAAATATATGCTAGGCATATAACTATTTTGAATCCTTTATTTAGACACACACAGAAATCACATTTTTTTTCTCCCAATATTACAGCATTACGGTGGCATTTGTTTAATGTTACTTTTTTACATGGGCATTTCAGTAAAAGCTGAATATCTATCAAATGATGGTTGTTCAAATGAGTTATAAGATTAAAATTCAAGCTCATCTGCTACTTTAAGGTTTGATTCAATAGCACATAAATGTTTGCTGTGAAACAATACTGCAACTGATTAAAAGTAAACTACTGTACCAAAAGGCTCAAGAGCCCAATTTAAGCAAGCACTGACCACAATTATGGTGGCAAAGTGTTGTTGGTGTTTTTATTTATTTATTTTAGTTGACTTCATCCAAGGCTGTGGCTGAAGTCAGTTGAAGTTCTTGTGTTTCCCTTTTCTTCAATGATGTTGCTTGTTAACAGCAGGTGTTCATCACTAATACATAATCATCATTTAATTAGTCACTCAATTTTCTCATTAACTTTAACTCTTTGAGGACTTGGGATTTGACTTGACACTTGCTTGTGACTTGAAAGGAATGACTTGGTTCCATCTATGGTGAAATTAGCTGGCTGAATTCATAGGTGGAATAAAATATGGCAGGACTTTTACTGTCTGACACTTGGACTTTCCACCTCTGCCTGTAAGCAGGCAGCACCACATGTCAGGTCTGATTTGATTTTAAGAATCATCCTCTGACCAGTTCCACAAAATGTATAGGCCTATATCAAAACTGAAATGATGAGATTAATCAAAGTGAAGGAAAAGCAGTCAAGCCTGCTTAAGTAAATACTATTTAAAAATCATAAAAGATTACACAGTAGCTAGCCTGCATTTAAGATAAAAGTTTTTTGTGACCTACCATTTGAACAAATCTTGTGCCTTTTTGAAGCTAATGATGGTGTCTGTGAATTTAGTTTTGAAGCATATTTATATTTTACTGTAATTTAATATACTCTAAATCTATTTCCATGTGTCCTTTGTCAAACACACCTATTTCAGATCATCAGCTCATTAGTAGATACTCCAAAACCTGAAATGGCTGTGTCAGACAAAGGAAAGATGAAAAATGTGAAGTGTTGGGGACCTCCAGGAACAAGGTTGGGAACCACTGCTCTAAATCAGTGGTTCTCAAACCTATCCTGGAGTACCCCCAGCCCTGCAGATTTTATGTCTCTCTCATTAATCACACCTGACTCAACTCATCATCTTATTAATGGAGACTGCAAAAATCTCCTCTCTCGTTTGTCTCTCTTTTCAAGGAAAACAAAAGTTTAAATGAATACATACAAAATAAGATGCCGATGTAACCCCTGTTCCAAAAACAAATAGCCATGACTTTTAGAATCTAACAAATTTTCGTCCCATCTCTAATCTCCCTTTTACGGCTAAAATCTTAGAACGTATTGTTACATCACAATTGCTCTCTCATCTTTCTGTAAATAACCTCTATGAACCTCTACAATCTGGCTTCCGTTAAATGCATAGCACTGAGACAGCATTAGTTTAAGTCACAAATGACTTATTGATGGCTTCCGATTCAGGATGCTTATCAATACTGATTTTGCTTGATCTCAGTGCCGGTTTTGACACTATTGATCACTGTACCTTACTTTCTGGCCTAAAGTCTGTCTTTGGTGTATCGGACTCTGCTCTGAGTTGGTTTAAGTCTTATCTCTCAGATCGAAAACAATTTGTTGTGCTGGGTGGCTGCAGATCTGAGGTTGGCGTGATAAAATTCGGTGTACCTCAGGGTTCACTTATAGGTCCTTTTCTTTTTAGTCTTTATATTTTTCCTCTAGGCCAGCTTTTGAGGTCTCTTAGTCTTGATTTTCATGTTTATGCTGATGACACCCAGATATATATTCACTCAAAATCTGATGTAAATGTGGCTGCTTCACATCTTGCTAACTGTATCACAGTTATCAAAAATTTTATGTCTGTTAATTTTCTAAGTCTAAATAGTGATAAGGCAGAAGTGTTGCTTATCGGTTCGCCTCACCAGTTACGGAGAGTGAAATCTGTAGCCTTGCATGTGGATTGGCTCTGTTATACAGTTTCAATCTAAATTAAAAAATCTGGGTGTAATTTTCGATTCTAATTTAACATTTGATCTTCATGTACGTAATACTGTTAAAGTTTGTTTTTTTCATCTCAGAAATATATCCAGATTATGGTCCATGCTGCCTTTTTCTGTAGCTGAAAAATTAATCAATACTCTGGTTTTCTCTAGAATTGATTATTGCAATGCCTTGTTAGCAGGAGCATCAAAATGTATTTTGAACAAACTTCAATGCGTACAAAACTCTGCTGCACGTATTCTGACTAGAACAAGACATAAAGATCATATAAAACCTATGTTAGAGGCCTTATATTGGCTACCTGTCAAATTTCATGTTGATTTTAAGATTCTTATGTTGACCTACAAGACATTAAATGGACTTGCTCATCAATATCTTTCTGAGCTTTTAATACCCTACATTCCGACACGTAATCTTCGCTCGGCCGACGCTGGTCTTTTAGTTGTTCCTGTAACGTACCTAAAAACGATGGGTGGTAGGGCATTCTCTTCAGTTGCCCCAAAGTTATGGAATTCTCTGTCTTTCGAAATTAGAAATGCACCATCCTTGAAAATGTTTAAATCTTTACTTAAAATGTATTATGTTAAGGAAACATTTGGGTGAAAGATGATTTTTGTGATTGCTTATGTGATGTATTGTATGGGTTTAATATATGTCGTGGATACGTTTTAAATTGTTTTTAGGTTTGTAAAATTATTTCTAATACTTTCTGTATTGTGTTTATCATGCCAATTTTATTTATCTTAATTTGGCTAATGTGAGCGCTCTGAGAATTGACTTTTAAAAGCGTTACACAAAATAAAGTAATTATTATTACTAAGTGGAATGGAAAATGGGGTGGAGAAGTGATTTACTTATGAGTCATGGTACAAATGTTAGTGGAGGAGTTGCTATTTTTTATTTTTTTTTCAAAGATGATTAATATAACCACTGTGTCTGTGAATGAAATAGAAAGAGGTAGAATTTTGTCTGTTCAAACCATTATAAATGGCTCTACTTTTGTTTTTATTAATATTTATGCACCAAATACTGGTGCAGAGAGGATACAAACTTTTAAAAAGTCACACAAGTTTTTAAAACAAAATTGTGATGAAAATGTATGGTTGATTTTGGGGGGTGATTGGAATTGTGCAATCAATTTTACTTTAAATAGAAATTGACAAGAACCTCATCCCTCTTCTGCCAAATTTTTACATAATGTTATTAGTAATTCTAATTTAATTGATGTATGGAGACTATAATACCCTACAGTTAAACAGTATACATGGGTAAAGGTTTCTCATGATCATATTAGTACTGCTAGATTAGACAGATTTTATATCAATAAAGATAAAACTAATAGAATTTTAAAATCTACTTTTGTCCAAATGGGTTCTCTGATCATCATTTATGTATAATTGAAATAAATGTAAGGAAGCTATTATTGCCATTTTAACGTGATATTGTCACAAGAAGTGCTTTTTTTGTGAAAAAGTTTATGTATTTTGAAGTGAGTGGAAAAAACACAAGAAAAGCACAAATTAGAATATTTTGTCAAAATTACATATATAATACAAAAGATAAGATTTAAAAAAAAAAAGTTTTTTAACGAGAAAAAGAGATAAAGCCGATTGAAGGAAAGTTAAGTGTTGGAAATTTTGTGACAGGTGGGAAGATTGAAAAAAAAAAAGCTTTAGCCTCATTATTTCATGAAAAAGCAAAGGGTGCTTTAATTAGAGCTCGCTTTGCATTTCTGAGAGAGATGGATGCACCAAGTTCCTTCTTTTTTAATTTAGAGCAGAAAGCAAAAAAAAAAAAAAAAAAAACAATGATGTTGCATTTGAAAGATGGTAAATGAGAATGTGATTTCAGATCTTAGAGAAATGAGAAAAATTGCTTCGGAATTCTATATGGATTTATTTGGAGAAGGACAATGTGACATCGATTGCATTGAGGAGTTACATAAAGATTTACTGAAACTAAACTGCTTGACTCTGGCCTCCAGTTAAAAGAACTGCCTAATCAGAGAAGGGCAGAGAATGCTAGTGTCATGACTCATAGCCTATGGGATTACGTCACAGACAGCAGGAGCAACTCCCATGGAGTTGGTACTTAGTGCTTGACATAATTCTGGCCTTCACTCCCCTCAGCATGGTGGCATGGGTATATTTTTCCCCATAGCGACCCCTAGAGGACTCAGTTCGAAGTTCCCTTGAAAGGTTGTATCATTATGAATTCAAACACTACAGTATATCAAACAGAAGAAAAGTAAATTTCAATTTTTTTTATTAAACGGGTTGTAAAAAAAATATATATATATATTTAAAGCATAGTTGTTGTATTACAACCTAGCCTGTTATCATTTGCTTATGAAAAAAAAAATGAATAAAATGTTTTATATTCGGTTTGAAGTGGAATAGTGTAGGCAGAAACATAAATTGGTGCCTATGCTTACCGTTGTCCAGTTTCCTCTTTTTCTCCTCTTTTTTTTTTTTTTTTTGCTTCAGGCTGCCTGACAGATTTGTTCTCTTCTTTATGTTTAATGTGCATGTTTATGTGTGTGCAAACTTTTTCAGTTCATTCCTAAATTTCACAAGCTCAACCTCCATATGAAATGTATTAAAAAGGCAGGTATCCAGCTTAATGTTCTGCTCCAGATCATGCATTTTCTAATTAACAGTCCGACGAATTCGAACACTTTACCTGTTTAAAAAAGGTGACACAGGCAGCAAAAGTGTAACAATATTATTAACATTTCTGGTTCAAATGGTCGGCCATTTGGGGCTCCCTTAAAATGCATGGCCCAAGCCATTTACCTGCCTTCCCTGCCCCACTGCTATGCATTTGAGTACCAGTTCTAAATATCCCCTTTCCAAATAATTATGAACACATTAATGTTCAGGTTGTGTTTGGTTAGTAATCAAGCTAAGTAGACATGTACTGGGTTGGGTTCCTTCATAATTATAATCTACAATATTCAGTTATAACTGAATGTTTTATATTATCCAGCATTTTCTATACAGTAGAATAACTGTGTATGAAAGTACAGATATCCATTGGTCTGTAATGTTTAATGACCATTGATTAGTAATATTTTCTAATAAAATATCACTAATCTGTGGTTTAATTTATGAATGCTTATCTACATTATTTATATACCTGGTAAATCACTGTTAAATGTTAAAATTATCTTATTTTGTCTTTTACAGAAATGAGAATGAAAATAAAAATAATAATTACAGTCTGAACAGAGGGGCTGTTTTAATCACCATTTAGGCAATGATGAAGTGAAAAGTCCAGCAACACATCGGCAGGAGCTGCCTTGTTACAGTATATTAACTACTACCTATATACTACAGAATATTTACTACCTCATTCTCCATGAAACTAATGTCATTCCACTACCTCATCAGTCAGTTAAATAAAAGAACTGCTCTTGAGCCCTTTGTCACTTTAATCAGACTTAATAAGCTTTTTTTTTGCACTAAAAAACCTTTATCTGCACTGTTGTTCACTTCATTGATTTGCACTCTATCTGCCTTTTGCCTTGCACTGCTTTATTTAACTTTTTATTTTATTATATGTCTATATAATGTCTTTTTTTTACATTCCCCTTATTGTATAGTTGTATCTACATTTTATATTTGATCTAGATTTTTAGGCTTTAATGTTAATGTTATCTGTGTGTACCAGGGGTCTGAGAGTAACGCAATTTCGATTCTCTGTATGTATGTACTGTTCATGTGGAAGAATTTACAATAAAGCAGACTTAAACTTAAACTTTAGAACTTGAACTACATTTAGCATTTTCAATGGGACTGCTTTTTCTCAACAATGTGTAAATACAGAACCAACAAAAAACAACCTATGCATAACCTATACAAATGAGACATGCAATAAGTGGATCAGAAGAACCAGTATGCAATGGATATTTAAGCATTTTAAGGATATTTTTTAAAAAAGGACATTGAAAAAAAAGGATGCATGTGTTCATTTAACGCTAGCATCCAATTATCATTATATATATATATATATATATATATATATATATATATATATATATATTTGAATGGTTTTAAATCCATATCTTAATCCACGCTGAACCCCAGAAACTGTTTTGCAAAGGTAACATAACTAATCTACAACCCCCCCCCCCCCCTCCAATCTTTCACACACACACCTTTTGATTCTTTTGAAAGGTAACGTTCCAAAAACATTTACACAATATTTACTTTGTAAGTGATGAAAAGTAAAAAAAAAAAAAAAAAAATTACAGAAAAGCTGTATGTTTTAGTCCATTGGCCGAGAATGATTTGACCTAAACCCATAAATTTATGATCAGGAAAGTTACAACATGTGGAGTACTAGGCGTACTTCAAGGAGAGGTTTGAGAACCAATGCTCTAAATTATGTTGTTACAATATCCTGTGCCAAAGATAGTTTTAAAGGGTTAAAGCAGTCTGTTTATATTTGGTATCATTCTATGTCTACAACTTGTTCACGTTTCCTATGTGGTTGGAACCTTTGTTGCCTCAGGTAGGAATATTATAGAAAAGAAAATTGGCATATTTTCACTGGAATATTCTTTTTTTTTTTTTTTTATTATGCCACCAAGTGGCCAAACAGAGCATTGGAGGGGAACTATGCTGGGCTCCAGTAGGTCCAGTGTCCAGCTGACTTTAGTACCTGCAGGGGCTTACCTACATGTAGTGGGGGCCTGAGGCAAAATTAATCAGTGAGGCCCTTCTAAAAATATATTTTTAATGTATTTTTGTTAATTATACAACAGATGAAATGTGGACAAAACACATCTAACAGTATATAATGCACAAACCAGTATGCGTGTTCTCTCTGACTCAGATGTGCACGCTCAAACCTGTGGAGTCAAATCTATAGAACTGTCTTCTTTCCTAGAATTAATGTTGCCAGAAACCCATCAGCCAGCAGACTTCCATGACTAACTGGTGAAAAAACAAAGAGTAACTGTGAACTTTATTATTTATCCTTATAGTTATTTGAATATAACTTTCCTTTTCTAAATAGGTATTTATTGAATTATTTTATGTAAATCAGCAAGGGAATGAGTTGCAGCAAAGTTCATAAAAATGCTTTGTTTAGTCGTTTCCCTCACAGGGGAACTTCAAACTGCATCCTCTAGGGGTCGCTATGGAGAACACCTCGTCGTGACCCGTGTCTTAAGCATACATTGAAAAAATACCAACAAGTTGGCTGCGACAGCCCTGGACATCACTACCGGTGTGATTATAGATAAATGGAGGGGGTCCTGGCCCCAGCCATGTTTCCTGATGATATCTCCCAAGGGTAACATATAAAGCGTGAAGAGTAGCGGCCCTAGTACTGAGCCTTGAGGTACTCTATACTGTACTTGTGATCGATATGATACCTCTTCACTCACTGCCACTAACTGATGGCGGTCATATAAGTATGATTTAAACCATGCTTAATGAACTTCCATTAATGCCAACAAAGTGTTCAAGTCTATGCAAAACAATGTTGTGGTCAAATGTGTCAAACGCAGCACTGAGATCCAATAGAACTACTAGAGAGATACAACCACGATCATATGATAAGAGCAGGTCAAATGAAAATCCTCACATATACCATTTTTCTCTAAGAAGGAATTTAATTGTGGGGATACCACCTTTTCTAGTATCTTGGAAAGAAAAGGGAGATTCGAGATTGGTCTATAATTAACTATTTCTTTGGGGTGAAGTTGTGTTTTTTTGATGAGAGGCTTAATATGTATCCTCAGATACTTATCTAAACAATGCTTTGCTACTAGGGATCCACTGAGACCGTTTCTTCAGCAAGCTTATGCAAGAGCAAGCAGTAGCCCCTTAGTATAAAATGCTATGCTCTTTGCAGTATACTTTTTAAAGGAATCTTTCTTGATTCCAAACTTGGGCTCTACCCTGGGTCGAGGCCCTAACAGGTAAATTGGTTATGTAGCCTAGGCCTTTGGCTTATGGGATTATGTCCCGGACAGCAGGAGCAACTCCCATGGTAATGGTAGAGTTGGCACATAGTGCTTGACATGATTCTGGCTTGCACTCCCCTCAGCATGGTGGCATTTGCATATTATTACCCATAGCGACCCCTAGATGATGCAGTTTGAAGTTCCCTTGAAAGGTATATCCTTATGAATTCCTTAAGAATTCAATTCTGTTATCGAACAGAAGATAAGTATATTTCTCATTTTTAATTAAACAGGATGTAAAAAAATGGAAATTGTAAAATATTTAAGGCACAGTTGTTGCATGACAACCTAGCCCGTTATCATTTGCTCATGAAAAAATGAAGAAATTTTTTAGATTTGGTTTGGAGTGGAATAGTGTGGGCAGAAACATAAATTGGTGCCTATGCTTACCGTTGTTCTGTTTCCTCTTTTCCTATCGCTTCAGGCTGCCTGACAGATTTGTTCTCTTCTTTATGTTTAATGTGCATGTTTATGTGTGTGCGAACATTTTCAGTTCATTTTCAGTTCAGGGATCCAGCTTAATGCTCTGCTCCAGATCATGCATTTTCTAATCAACAGTACCATAAATTCGAACACTTTACCTGTTTTAAAAAGGTGACAAAGGCAGTAAAATTGTAACGATATTATTAACATTCCTGTTAGTTTAAATAATCGGCCATCTGGCGCTCTCTTAAAACGCATGGCCTCAGGCATTTACTGCCTTGCCTTCAACATTGCCATGCCTCTGAGTACCAGTTCTAAATATCCCATTTCCAAATAATTCTGAACACTTTAATTTAATGTTCAGGTTGTGTTTGGTAAGCGTTCAAGCTAAGTAGACATGTACTGGGTTAGGTTCCTTAATAATAATAATCTGCAACATTCAGTTCTCACTGAATATTTTATATGACCTAGCATTTTCTATACAATAGAGGAACAGTGTATATTAAAGTACTAAATCTCCATTGGTCTGTTAATCTGTGGTTAAAAATATGAAATATGAATCCTCATCAACAGTCTCTATATACCTGGTAAATCACTGTTAACAGAATGTTAAAATTATCTTATTTTGTCTTTCACAGAAGAAAAAATTGCATGTTTGTAACAAAATGAGAATGAAAATAATAATAATCATGAAAGTCTGAACAGAGGGGCTGTTTTAATCACCATTTAGGCAATGATTAAGTGAGATGTCCAGCGACAGTATATTAAAACATTTAGCATTTGCAGTGGGACTGCTTTTTCTCAGCAATGCTTAAATACAGCACCAACAAATAAAGACATAACAGATACAAATGGGTCGTGCAATAAGTGGATCGGAAGAACCAGTCTGGCAATGGATATTAAAGCATTTTATGGACATTTTTAAGGACAGTTAAAAAGAAGGATGCATGTGTTCATTTAATACTAGCATGCAATTATCGTTTTTATATGGTTTTAAATCAATAACCTTAATCCACACTGAGCCCCAGGCACTTGTAACATAACTAATTTACCCCCCTCCTCTCCCTCCCTCTCTCTCTCTCTCTCTCTCTCTCTCTCTCTCACACACACACACACACACACACACACACACACACACACTTTTTGATTCTTTTGAAAGATAACATTCCATATATATATATATATATATATATATATATATATATATATATAATTAATATTATATTTTATTTGTTCATGATGAAACTTTAAGTAGCTAGGTACCAATCACATCCATGTTTTTTGGGTGTTATCCCACAGAGTTGTCACTACAGAAACAGTGACTATCTAAACATATCATAATTATTTCGGTAGTGGCAAAATGGTACACATAATACTCACATTTGGGGTAAATAAACAAAATTTTAGTACACTTATGATTTTTTTTCTTCTGTTTTTTTTTGTATTTTAATATGTTTTAGTAGCGTTATAATATATCACAATTCTGTAATGTGATGTGGTTGAAATGGGAAACATTAATGACACTACTGAAAATGCACTGTCACTACCGAAACATAGGATGTTTTGTTAGAAATAAAGTGTGCAAAGATGTTTTGATTGTTTTTGGTTCAATGTATAGTCAAACTAATGAATCCTTAACTTTAAAATCAGTATGATCAACTTTTTGCCATTTACAAAGAAGAATTGGATTCAAAATACAATACATTTCACAATTTGCACTTGAAATATTGTTAATTTAATAGTTATAGATACACATCTGAAAAAAAGCACAACATAAATAGGCTATAAATTTACAATCTATATGTAAGCAAATCTTAATAAGTCAATATAGCCCTTGTAATTTAATTATTATTAATGTGTTTTGGTAGTGTCAAATTTGGGGAGAGGACCATAAATATATTGGTAGTAGGCCCGTTTTCTCAGTTCTCCCATGTGTTAAGTCCTACTAATTGTTTGGGTGTAATTCTGAATAGATGTTTGAAAGTATGCAGCAGTGTTCTTTTGCGGTTGGAATATTATAATGTAAGATTTCGGTATGAAATAACTGAAGAGAATTCCAGATATACTAGATAGCTGTGTCATTGCATTAACAAGTTGGATATATTTGCTTTTGAGAACGAGGTATGCTGTGAAATAAACAATCCAGCTAACATTGTACAAAAAGAGACCAAAAGTTATTGATTTGGCCTCATTGTAATTTTTTGGCAGATCTCTTCCCATGTAAGAAAATAAGAGGCACAGGAATCCAAGAAACCCACCCATAAGCACAACTATGCTAACAGTTACAGTGTTTCCCATTTCACAGCTGAGTACAGTCAGGTCTTTAAAAGTTGATGAATCCTTGGAGGGTTTGGGAGTTGAGACAGTCATCCATAGTATACAAGAAATTAAATGAATGACAGAAATAAATCCAACAAAGAGCCACTGCCCATTGTGCTTTACCCAAAGGCTGTGGATGTTAGGAAACTTGGCAGCCATTTTGAAGACACAAACAATTTGAAAGGAACGGACAGCCATACAGGAGAGAAAAACAGTGAAGAAAAATGCAAATGCAACATTTCTCAGGAGGCAAAATACAGATGAGGGTTTTCCAAAGAAAAAGAACACACTTATTGTAGACATTATCAAACAGGTCAACATGAGGAAACACATGCTGCCACCAGCAGACTTTACCACTGGTGTGTTGTAATTGTGAGCAAAAAGGCAACACATGGCAATAAGGAGAATAATTAGGCATGTGGCAGAAGCCATGACAATAATGGAGAGGATTTCTGTGACCTCAAGATAGTCAACAGAACGGTTCTTACATTTTGTACTGCCCTCATCAGACCATTCACTCTCTGCACACAGAGAACAGGTATAGGGGTCCCCTGAAAGTAAAATATTATGATAATGTAATTCAGCCAAAATCAGACATTTGGGATCATGAGTTTTAAACAGTACAAAAGATTCAACAGATTATCTAATGGGAGGGAGCACAAAAGATTATAATGGTGTAAAATACCCCTTCATAAGTTTTTCTTCTTGAACTTTGCACCAAATACCAACACATTTAATCTTTGTGATATTTATTCCATCAGAACTGCTTTGAAGTTATCCAGTTATCTGCTTTTTTTTTTTTTTTTTTTTGTCATTTTCATTTATGACGTGTTCATAAAACAAAGTATACTTAATTTTGTAAGGTAAAAAATACACAGTTAGTAATTATAAAAATTATTCTAATTGTAATTTGTTTTTTGATCAATTTTAATTCCATTAATAATAATTTACAAATTGTACAAAAAAATTTACACATTTAAATTTTACATATAGTATGACACCATATTTAAAATCAGATAATGCAAAATACATCTCTGATATCATTTTAATTATTCAAATTGTTTGGGGTTGGGGTTTATTATATACAACTATTATGGTTTACTATAACAATTATTCCCCACCCTGTACATGCTAAACTTGAAAATGTTATCTTCCCTTATCTTTCCCCTGTGTAGTGGTAGCATGGACTGATAAAATGCCTGTTTTGTCATCTATTGCTTTAAATACTCACATGAATAATTCACATAGCTGTTCCGTGGACACTTTATACACAGAAAACAGCAACTATGATATCCATCATGTTTCCTCGAAAAACCCTCTTTGCACTCCACAGAGCAGTTTGAGAATGGAACCTTTGTGTAATGGGAAAATGTGTTATTAAAATTGATCAAAGTTGTGTATGTTTAGATAAATACTCTGCTAAAAGATAACTTACAGAACCACTGTTATGCCAGGGAAAGCGAGAGTTGTTGATAGTAAAAGTCATTTCTGGATATGTATCATACGTGCCCACCATTTCAAAACGTGGAGGATTTGTTTCAGTATTCCAAAGTACAACCGCAAAACTGATGGTTGGATCACCATTATCATCATATTTTACCTGACGGCCATTAAGTGAGAAATCCAACTTCTTAATTGGTTCCAGAAGCTGTTGTAAAGTGTGGTGAAAAGGACAAACAGTATTTTTAAGTATTAATATCATAATACATGCTATTACTATTCATGAAAAAAAAAATCATAATCATCTCATGATGCATTCACTCACCATGTATGGCCTAACTGTTATGTTTTTGTGGCATTCATTCATGTTACACTGCAAAACATTATGTAATGCATGTGCTATGGTATATATGGCAGCATAAATGGCAAAAGAGAATGTGGGATTTTCATTTATAATCTCCTCTGCGCTCAATGATGTGCAGTAATCACAGTCTTGATTACATGTCTTACTCTCACACTGGATGTCACTGACATTGCTATAAGCTTTAATTATTTCTCTTTCTTTATAGATGAACTTATCAAATCCAGGTAATGTCAACAATCTCTCTGTAATGCCAATGACTGTGCCAATTTTCCCAATTCCTGGCTCTCTTGGAAGCTGCTGGTTCATAGCCCAGGTTTCACTCGCAATCCATACTTTGTCTTGGATGTTGTTTGCTATGGCAGTTTTGATAATGTTGCTTGCATATTGTGGAACAGCAAAAACAACAACAACTTTGATGTTAAGCATATCAATCTTTTTAAGTGTTAGACTGTAGTTTGTCTTTTGGCTAAAAGCCTCTTGATAGGCCAAACAAATGCCAGTATTGCTGATGTAATTGTTAAACAGTTTTAGTCCATCTGAACTGTAATCATCTTGGCTACCAAGAAAGGCGACCCAGTTCCATCCAAACCACTGTATAATGTGGATAATCATCTCTATCAGGTTTTTGTTGCTAGGAATTGTTCTTATAAAGGAAGGATACTGAAGCTTATTGCTTAATGCATAGCTAGAAGCGCCATAATTCACCTTTGAAAGAATAGAAAACATTCCAATTGATTGGCATTATATTGTTAGTTGGTAGTCCTGAACAAAAGTAAAATGTATTAAAAAAATTACCAATGGTATACTGTCCATTGTTATTAATGGTGCAATAGTAATAGTGCGTGTGCTTCCATATGGCCCTGTTAAGGCAATCACTTTAGGCTGATAGTTGTTGAGTTTCTCTTTAGGTTTTATTGAGCCATTCTTCGAGATGAAACTAAAGACTGAAGGTAAGTTTTTTGTGTCAGTACAGTGGTCAAAAATCTCATATCCCAGAGAAACATTGGGCAGAAGAGTTGTGGAGTTGTTAATCTCCTCAATAGCAAACCTCATCACTTGGAACATCTGATAGCCAGATTTTGAGAAAGTGTATCTAGAAAATATCAGTGAAGTAGTGAGAAGAGCTCAATCCAATCTTCCATTTAAAATGTGACCTGAAACTAAATACTGAGGAAATGCTGCTGCAGCAAAAAGATGCTTTCTTACCTTAAACACTGAATGGCTTCCGGGGAAGGCAAAGGAGTAGCATGTTGAACTTCGTGTAAAGCAAAAAGGCCACCCAATAAGTAATCTCCCTTAAAGCTGAACTCTGGTTTTAGGCAAAACACACAGAAAAAGAAACAATTAATAAAGGCTGAAAACAAAGAGCAAATCCTACTCAAATGCATTTTTATGCAATGGTTTATGGTGGACCGTTGGATGTGAAACTGGAGTCCGTAGTGGCAAAAATTATACAAGTCAGGCATATAAAACTACTGAATTTACCTAAAACCACAATTAAATTTGCTTAAACCACTATATTCACTGACAATTTCCATATCTAAAAAAAAAAAAAAAAAAAAAACATCAATCAGTTGTTAAGTAGGGCATTACACCACATCAAAATCAAAGGATGCAAACTTCAAACTATCACTTTAAATACAGAGAGTGAGTTTATAAGATTTCTAAAACCGTCAATGAAAGAAACATTCATTTTACAAGAAAATACTACATCAGCCTTTCTACTTTAAAAACAGAATTGATATCTGCCATTTCTTTGTGATTCTGTGTGAAATTTTCTATAAATTTTTAAGAGAAATTAGCTCACATCGGAATAAGGAGTCAACACTGACTACATCAGTGGTTTTCAAACTTCCTGGGAGCCCACAGCTTTGCCCATTTTGCATATCTCCCTAATTTACACATGATTCAGATCATCAGCTCATTAGGAAAGAGTTCCACATAAGACCTCTGTGTCAAAAAAGGGAGACATGCAAAATGTGCAGAACAGTGGGTCCCGAGGAACAGGATTGAAAACCATTGGACTACATCAAACAGGCAAATATAAATAAGGCAAATCAAAGATGATACAAATCTGCTTAATAGTCAACATGATTAGTGTATCAACAGAGGATAGCACATCCTGGTGGCCAGGAAAGTAATTTACAAGGAGGATTATATGAGCGGATCAAGTACCAAAGTGGCTGGCATTTCTGAAAAGTTTGAGGTATCACACCTAATCAAATTTATGCACAAGTATTTTCAGATGAATACACCATGACTAACTGTATACAACAAGGCTTCATCCAGAGGTGTAAGGTCTAGGGGTCAGAAAGTAAAAGTCCTGTGATGAAACTGGGTTTGTGGTACAGGCAACAAATCATTTCTTTCAAGTCACAAGCAAGTCTCAAGTCAAATCCCAAGTCCTCAAAGAGATAAAGTTAATGAGATAATTAAGTGACTGAATAAATTATGATTGTGTATTATTGATGAACACCTGCTGTTAACAAGCAGCATTATAGAAGAAAAGAGAAACACAAAAAATACAACTTACTTCAGCCTCAGCCTTGAATGAAATCAACTGAAAAAAATAAATAAATAAAACAAAATGCCACAATATTTGTGGTCATTAGTGTTTGCTAATGGCGGCCTCTTGAGCTTTTTAGTAACTTGCTTCTAAGCAATTGCAATATTATTTCACAGCAAACATTTGTGCGTAGCTGAATAAAAACTTGAAGTAGCAGATGAGCTTACAGTTTCTGCTTATATCTCATTTGAAAGAAAATCATTTGACCGATATTCAGCTATTACTGAACTATCCAAAAAAAAAAAAAAAAGAGAGAGAGAAGAATTTAATTGAATTGAAAAGAAGGACCTGTATCAGCTCAGGTATTTAAACATGAAAACATAATTCGTCAACAGTGGTAACAAAAATTATACATACAGCAGTGCATTATGTCAGTTTTTATTATGGTGTTACCCAGCATGCATTGCAGCATGAAGCATTTTGTTGATAGTCACCATTGTTGAGATTCATATGCTGGTTTACTCAATCATGGATAGATTAAGAATTAATTTACTATTAACTATTAGAGCAACACTTTGCTTGCAAGCTCTAGTTTCATAGGATCGATTATTCAAAACCTAAACATTTAAATGAAAATAAAAAAAGTAATTTTGAATGTAAGCAGGCCAGCTCATGATGATTAAAAATGAGAGTTATGTATGTAACTGTGGTTCTATGAGTTCTTGATGACCACCAGAGGCAGTGCTTCACACGTCATAAGTTAGGAACCTAGGTTAGATAGCAATCTTTTCTTAGAAAAACACGTTTCTAGCATTTGTAAAACTGCATTTTTCCAGCTCAAAAATATATGTAAATTACAACCTATGCCCTCAATGTCAAATGCAGAAATGTTAATCCATGCGTTTATGACCTCAGTGTTAGATTATTGTAATGCTTTATGGGGTGGTTGTTCTGCACGCTTAGTAAACAAACTACAGCTAGTCCAAAATGCAGCAGCTAGAGTTCTTACTAGAACTAGGAAGTATGACCATATTAGTCTGGTTCTGTCAACACTGCACTGGCTTCCTATCAAACATCATATAGATTTTAAAACATTGCTTATTACTTAAAGCCCTGAATGGTTTAGCACCACAGTATTTGAACAAGCTCTTCTTGATACATTATAGTCCTCCACATCCACTGCATTCTCAAAACATGGGCAATTTAATAATAACTAATATATAAAATTTTATGTGGGCAGCAGATCTGCGGACACACTTTTGCAATTTAAATCTAGATTAAAGACCTATCTCTTTAAACTGGAGTACACATAACACACTAATACACTTCTAATATCCAAATACATTAAAGGATTTTTAGACTGCATTAATTAGGTAAACCGGATCCAGGAACACTTCCCATAACACAGATGTACTTGCTACATCTTTGGAAGAATGACATCTACGCTAATATTAGACTGTTTCTCTCTTATTCCGAGGTAACCATAGCCACCAGATCCAGTCTGTATCCAGATCAGAGGGTCACTGCAGTCACCTGGATACAGTACGCATTCAGCCCGGATGGTGGATCAGCACCTAGAAAGGAGCTTCATAGCCCTGAAAGACAGCGGCGACAAGGACAACTAGATGAGTCCCAGACACAGGTCACCTGTAAAGACCTTATCTCAGACAACCACTGGGACAAGACCTCATGAAACAGATTATCCTTCTGCACATTCTGACCTTGCTGCAGCCTGGAATTGAAGTGCTGGTTTCATCTAGTCAGAGGAGAACTGGACGCCCGACAGAGCCTGTTTTCTCCCAAGGTTTTTTCTCCATTCTGTCACCGATGGAGTCTTGGTTCCTTGCCGCTGTCGCCTCTGGCTTGCTTAGTGATATTCACTGTTGGGAACGTTACTTTAAAAAAGTAATTAGTTATAGTTACTCACTACTTGTTCCAAAAAGTAACTGAGTTAGTAACTGAATTACTCTATAATAAAAGTAACTCATTACCAGGGGAAGTAACTATTTGCGTTACTGTACAAAAAAAAAAAAAAAATTGCTATATGTCAGAGAATTTTTATATGTATATTTTTTTAAGTTTTTAAAAAAAATTTTTTTTTAAGTCAGTTTAAATGAGTAGAACAGACTGGTGTTCGTACATGACTTTCGATATTCATTGCACGTCAACAGACAGCAATAGTTTTATCCTGCACTTCAAGTATTATCTTTGTAAGAAAAGTGTTTTTGGCCACTAGCTTTGTAGATGCGTTCAAACATTGCATGTACACATTACATGCATGTTCTTGCCTTTGACTACAATGAATTTGAAGTAGTGCTTTTATCTCCACCTTAAAAATGCCAACTTTTCATTGGATTGCTCCTGACTCGCTATTTCTGCTGCTGCTGCGAATCTCTGTGTAGCTGTTGGGTGTGTGTGTGTGCAGTGTTGCCAACTTCTTTCGATGGAAAGTAGCTAAACCCTGCCTGACAAGTCGCTAAATGTCGCTAGATGACGTCACACGCTAATTAGCATATTCATGACGTAAGTGTGTCATATTATCTTGCCCTTTCTGTGCTCATGTAATGCATTTTAAGGCAGCCAAAATTTTCAATATGTTTTTAATTATTATATTTTAATGTTTCTGTTGTCCGACAACGGAATTGATATTATAATGAATGAAACGCGGTCCATTAAGACTACATAACCAGCTCTCAAAAATGTTAATCTCTGCACTAAAATCCTATTTATGACAATGTCTAATGAAATCACATACACATAAGATTAAGATAATGATTGTACTGTGATTTCGGCTATACTTATGTATATACTCTATGTAAAATAGAGTTAGAAGCAACAGAATATATTTTTTAACTGAAAGTGCTGCTCTTCTCTGCTCGCCGAACATAACAGATGCACAGAGAGAGAGGCGTGTGTGCACGCTGGGAGAGGGAGAGAGAGAGAGAGAGAGAGAGAGAGAGAGAGAGAGAGAGAGAGAGCTCATGCGGCAGTGTCGGAGAGTCTCAGAAACTAAATAAGGTCTGTCAAAAAAAAGTCGCTAGATTTGTCGCTAGTCGCTTTTTTGGAAAAAAGTCGCTATGGGGGTCTGAAAAGTCGCTAATTCCAGCGACAAAGTCGCTAAGTTGGCAACACTGTGTGTGTGAGTGTCACAGTTGCCAACTCTCGCGAGACAAATAAGCAACTGGAGCTTCAAAAACAAGCCCAAAACAAGCCCAATATTATTTGATTATTTATTTTCCGCATTATCATTTATTAACAATAAATGAGCCTGCAACAAATTAAACTGAAACCACTGCTTTATTAGAAAAGGATAAACTGATTTGGACGAAAAGGATAAAAAAAAAAAAAAAAAAAAAAAAAAAATCAGGGAACTGCAACAAAGCGGAGAGAACGCACTTTCCTCATCTCCGATCGAGGCTAAATAGGTTTGGAGAGAAGGAAAAGGACACAAATACAAGAAGGGGAAGACAAGAGCATTAAGGGGAGCTGTAACATATATTTAGCTTAATAAAATAAAATTCTCCATTTGGTTCGAGGCATTGTTTGTAGAAATTGAAATACGTGTATTTCTGTAGATCATAGTCACGCGCTCCACCTGCACGTTGAACGTGATTTTACTCCAATGAGGGGGATAAGGGGGCGGATTCAGCGGAATGTTTTGACGAATGTTACGCCACAGCACTTGTATGATTGCACTGATTTGGCTATATCTGTAAGCAGACAGTGTCAATCAATGTATCAGTATCAATGTACACCATAGATGTAAAGAAAACAAAGTTGCTTGTCATATTTTCCTAACAAGCAACCATATTCTTTAATAAGCCCCAAAAAACGCAACCCGCAACCCGTGCTGTTTTACACGACTTACAAAAAAACAAAACAAAAAACCCCAAAATCGCGTATTCTAAGCGGACTTGGCAACTATGGTGTGTGCGTGTATGTGTGTGTGTGTGTGTGTGTGTGTTTGGCGCCGCTGGCGAAAAGTAATTACTTAGATTACCCCGTTACTGAAAAAATAACATTGTTACCTAACGCCGTTCTTTAAACGCCGTTATTCCAAACACTGGTGATATTGATATCGTTGACTTGCAAATGATTGCACAGATTAAACTGAATTGAGCTGAATGATGACATCACTTAATTCAATGATAAACTGCCTTTAACTGTCATTTTGCATTATTGACACACAGTTTTCCTAATTAATGTTGTTCAGTTGATTTTACATCTTTTTTGCTTAAAGTGCTATATAAATAAAGGTGACGACTGAATATTATCTCTCTTGCTCATGCACCGATCGAATGAAATAACAACAAAGTCATCACGTGACCCAGGATGTCATGGAGATCTCCCCTATTTAATGCTGTGACATCCACCAAACTGTCTCTACAGAATCTTCTCGCCCAGACTCCGAGGGACAGAGTTCTCTGGCAGTCATCCAGAACTTATAGAACTGCGGTTACATGCGTAACTCTCATTCTATTTCTTTCCTACTGACCGCCAGAGGCAGTGCCTTACACTGAATGACTCAGAACAAGTCACAAGGAGGCTTTACCTACCTAATCAATAGTTGAGGATCCCAGAACTACTCTCTCTCTAGTATCAGGGGTCGACACATTAACTATGTATTATCTAGAAAAGGTACCAGCAGATGACCAATTAGCAGCTGCACAAATATCCATCAGAGGAATCAGAGGTACACCTTTAAGTGCTACCCAAGATGTTAAGATGCCACTTGTCGAAAGACAACTTATACCAGCTGGCACATTAAGGTTATTGACCTTATATTCCTCTATAATTACTTCTACAACCCACTGTGACAGCCTCTGTTTTGCCCTTTCTTTGGTCCACCATAGCATATGAAAATTTGGTCTGAATGCCTCAGATATTCTGTCCCTCAAAGTTAACCCTTCAGGGCTCTCACTGGGCAGAGAAGTATGATTAACATATTGTGCTTCTCCCCCAAAGGATTAAGTGCAGTTAACTTGATCGCCTGGTTCTTAAACAATGTAGACAGTCTTTTTAGGAGAAATGAAGGTGTAGCCGCACTGGGTTGTACATAATTATTAACTGAATAATTAATCAGGAATATGATTAATATATATATATCTCATATGACAGTTACATTAAAATTATTGAAAAATTACTCAATTGCATATATCAATAACTCATTACAAGGCACTGTAATTTACTCATTAATATGTCAATATTCCATTCTTCATATCAATTATAGTGATATCTCTTACTGTAAATTACCGCAAATCAAACAGTGGTTTGTCCAGCAAACGGCCGTAAGATTAACTTATCAATTTTCAATAAAGTTATCACTTCTTATAATTCAAGGAAAAATATTCTCTGGCCATGAAAACAGTATCCTATCATTATAAAATTTCGTTACTAAAAGTAAAGAGCTTGAAGCTAAAGATCAGACATTTCATTGACTCGTAATGTGAGCACTAGAGGCAATGGTGAATATATATTGGTTTTTAATAATTTAACTAATAATACATCAAACTACAAATCACACAGAGTAAATACGCTTACGACAATACAGACAGTAAAATTTGTACAAGACATAATGGAATCCAAATGAGAGAGAGAGAGAGAGAATGAATGAATGAATGAGAGAGAATGAGAGAGAGAGCTGAGAGAGAGAGTGTGTGATCACAGAATAAGCTCAGTTATGCAAACTCACAGACAGTAACCCTTGAAAGACAACAAAGAATCAAATCATTGACAAACTTTAAGCAGCATTTAAATCTCCATAGTGAATGATACTTGCACATGTCTCTTTGTCAATCAATCAATCACCTTTATTTATATAGTGCTTTAAACAAAATACATTGCGTCAAAGCACTGAACAACATTCATTTGGAAAACAGTGTCTCAATAATGCAAAATGATAGTTAAAGGCAGTTCATCATTGAATTCAGTTATGTCATCTCTGTTCAGTTTAAATAGTGTCTGTGCATTTATTTGCAATCAAGTCAATGATATCGCTGTAGATGAAGTGACCCCAACTAAGCAAGCCAGAGGTGACAGCGGCAAGGAACCGAAACTCCATCTGTGACAGAATGAAGAAAAAAACCTTGGGAGAAACCAGGCTCAGTTGGGGGGCCAGTTCTCCTCTGACCAGACGAAACCAGTAGTTCAATTCCAGGCTGCAGCAAAGTCAGATTGTGCAGAAGAATCATCTGTTTCCTGTGGTCTTGTCCTGGTGGTCCTCTGAGACAAGGTCTTTACAAGGGATCTGTATAATAATAATAATAATAATAATAATAATAATAACCTTTATTTAACCAGGTAAAATCAGTTGAGAACAAGTTCTCATTTACAACTGCGACCTGGCCAAGATAAGGCAGAAACAGTGTGACAACACAGAGTTACACATAGAAATAAATAAAGTATCCAATCAACAAACCAATCCCTGTACAACATACAAACGTAATACAAAGAACAATATAATGATGTAGCCTACACATATACACTAAGTAAACCTTAAGAGCTTAAAGCGGAAAATAAATTATAAAAATTCTGTAGTGCACCATAACAGGGCTGCTAACTAGAGCAGGAATCATTAAATAATTGTGAAATCTGATGCTTAAATTTACCAAGGGAGATCAGTACTTCTATTTTTAAAGATTTTTGCAATTCATTCCAGTCGTTGGCAGCAGAGAACTGGAAAGAAAGGCGGCCAAAAGAGGACTTAACTTTGGGAATGACCAAAGAAATATACCTACTAGTACGCGTATTACGAATTGAAATTGCTACCGTAACCAGTGAATTGAGATATGGAGGGGATAAGCCTAATAAAGACTTATAGATGACCAGGAGCCAGTGAATTCGGCAACGAGTATGTAGTGAGGGCCAGCCAATAAGGGAATAAAGATTGCAATGATGAGTAGTGTATGGTGCTTTGGTGACAAAACGGATAGCACTGTGATAAATTACATCCAGTTTACTTAGTAGAGTTTTAGAGGTTATTTTGTATACAACATCACCAAAATCAAGGATCGGTAAGATGGTAAGCTTTACAAGGGCATATTTGGCGGCATAAGTAAAAGAGGCTTTGTTACGATATAAGAAACCGATTCTAGATTTAATTTTTGATTGTAAATAATTAATATGAGTCTGAAAATTAAGTTTACTGTCTAACCAGACACCTAAATATTTATAGGAGTCCACTTTTTCTAATTCGGTCCCATCAAGAGTAGTAAGGATAATCGGATGAACAGCTGTGGGCAGTGTACGATTAAAAAGCATGCATTTAGTCTTATTAGCATTTAAAAGCCGCTGAAGGTCAAGAAAGGCATGTTGTATGGCATTAGAACTAGTCTGAAGGTTAATTAACACAGAGTCTAAAGAGGGTCCCGATGTATATAAAATGGTATCGTCTGCATATAAATGGATTAACGAATCACCAGCAGCACTAGCAACCTCACTGATATATATAGAAAAAAGGGTTGGCCCCAGAATTGAACCCTGAGGCACCCCTATTGAGACTGCCACAGGACTGGACAACATGTCCTTTGATCTTACACACTGAACTCTGTCTAAAAAATAATCTGAGAACCAAGCAATGCATTCTCTTGAGAAACCAAGGTTATTAAGTCTGTAAATAAGAACACAATGACTGACCGAGTCAAAAGCCTTGGCAAGATCAATAAAGACGGCTGCACAATAATGTTTACTATCGATAGAGGTTATGATATCATTAAGTACCTTTAACGTGGCAGAAGTGCATCCATGACCAGCTCTGAAACCAGATTGCGCGGCTGTGAATAAATGGTGGAACTCAAAATATTTTATAATCTGTTTATTAATTAGGCTTTCAAATATTTTCGCAGTACATGGTAGAATAGATATAGGTCTGTAACAATTTGGGTCTAAAGTGTCTCCCCCTTTGAAGAGGTATCTGGGGCTCTAGTTGTCCTGGTCTCCACTGTCTTTCAGGGCTGTAGAGGTCCTTTCTAGGTGCTGATCCACCATCATGTCTGGATACGTACTGGATCCGGGTGACTGCAGTGACCCTCTGATCTGGATTCAGACTGGATCTGGTAGCAACGGTGACCTCGGAACAAGAGAGAAACAGACAAATATTAGCGTAGATGCTATTCTTCTAATGATGTAGCAAGTACATAGGGTGTTATGTGAAGTGTTTCCAGTTCCGGTTTACTTAATTAATGCAGCCTAAAAATCCTTTAACGGATTTGGATATTTTTGTGAAATATCCAAACTTTGTGACTCACCATACCGGCGTGCGCTGGAGCAGCGTGAGCATGGTCTTTGTGGCTAGGCGTGTTCTCTCGTGTCTTCTAGGGCTGCTGCGGAATCGCGCGATATATGAAAGGTCCAACAAAGCAATGTTTCATAATTAGTCTTCCTTGTGTGGAGAGGCGAATAGATGAATAAACTTAGTAAGGAAAAGAAACAAAAACAACGGAGATGAAAGCTCCCGAAGGAGCCATGAGAAAGGCTGTTCTCTCAGCCGCTGTGCTGAGATCAGACAATAGGAGAGCGGACCAAGGCCGCGAAGAAGGACGAGCGAGGTCAGAGCGCCAGAGAAGAGGCGAAGAGAGTCAAGAGGGGGAGGAACTTCCTGGGTAATCTCTTATAGCTCGACTGGTTCACGCCTCTGTTCGCGTGAACAACCAATGAACGTCCGCGATCTGAAGCGTGAAAAAGTTCCTTTGTCTCTGGGGAAACACCCACTCTAATAAGTTCTGGCTTATAAGATTTCAGCAGTGATATTCCAGCAAGTTCATAATTCCAGATTAATACATTTTACACAGCCTGCATATAGGTGGATAGTTGGGTCACAACATGACAATTCCAAAGACACAAAAAAGTACATATATAACTGATAGAAACACGACGTTACATTCATATGCAGAATTACACACATTTAAAGATTGACACACGATAAAATTGTGGATACTCAAATTTTTTGATAATGGAAAACATCTAATGCACCAAAAAGCAATACTTAATACATTTAGAATACATTGAGAAAAGGTAATAGTTTAGAATACATTGAGAGAAGGTGCCAGTGGGCTTGCTTTTCCTGTCCTGTTTCCCAGTGGGATCATAAAGTTTTATGAGCTACTAAGGGGGTAGGGTTACAACTCATGATTCTATTTGAGAACATTAAAATTAGGAGAAACATTTCCAATTAGCAGTTTATAATCCTCACATAAAAAGGATTAACCCTTGTATGCAAAGCACAAACCTAATAAAAATACATATTATTAAGGGCTTACATAAAGGGCGTAAAGAAAAGTTTGTGTGTGTGTGTGTTTAGGAATGTGGTTGTTTCTCCTTTGAGGCTGCTCACGTGACTTTGGAATGTCTCGTCCAGTGTCGTAAATAATTTAAATCCACACCTAACAGTCTGAGCAGGGCACAATCACCAAACACCTTTAAGAAAACAAGTGTCTAAGTTATGAGATCTAAGAGAACAAAGGTTGTTCATTAGCATATGCATGCTCTGCAGAAATCGCAGCAATGTATACTCTTAGGGTGGAGGGTGCCCTGTTATTCTCTAGCATGGACTGCAGAAAACTTTACACCAGTAGCACCGAGCATTGCTCTGGAATCAAGCAACTGCAGTGAATATTTTCCATCTACAAGCGTACATATTTCTGGTGGAGGGTGCTCTTGAATTCAGAACCGTATTTTTTCACATTCATATTGCAGGATCTGAACTTTTCAGCACCCATAGTTGTAGTCTGTCTGGATTTGGATACCAAATCTGTCCCTGCAACTAAAACTAAAGGAGAAGGTCCTGTCTTTTGGGCAGACTCCAGGGTTCCCCTCTGAGAAGTTTGTATAACAATGGGAAGCATGGTGTCCCAATAACAACCACCCAATAAAGCATTACAATAATCTAACCTTGAAGTCATAAATGCATGGATTAACATTTCTGCATTTGACATTGAGAGCATAGGCCGTAATTTAGATATATTTTTGAGATGGAAAAATGCAGTTTTACAAATGCTAGAAACATGGCTTTCTAAGGAAAGATTGCGATCAAATAGCACACTTAGGTTCCTAACTGATGACGAAGAATTGACAGAGCAACCTTCAAGTCTTAGACAGTGTTCTAGGTTATTACAAGCAGAGTTTTTAGGTCCTATAATAAACACCTCTATTTTTTCTGAATTTAGCAGTAAGAAATTACTCGTCATCCAATTTTTTATATCGACTATGCATTCCATTAGTTTTTCAAATTGGTGTGTTTCACCGGGCCGCGAAGAAATATAAAGCTGAGTATCATCAGCATAACAGTGAAAGCTAACACCATGTTTCCTGTTACCCATCTCCCAAGGGTAACATATAAAGCGTGAAGAGTAGCGGCCCTAGTACTGAGCCTTGAGGTACTCCATACTGCACTTGTGATCGATATGATACATCTTCATTCACTGTTACGAACTGATGACGGTCATATAAGTACGATTTAAACCATGCTAATGCACTTCCACTGATGCCAACAAAGTGTTCAAGTCTATGCAAAAGAATGCTGTGGTCAATTATGTCAAACGCAGCACTAAGATCCAATAAAACTTATAGAGAGATACAACCACGATCAGATGATAAGAGCAGATCATTTGCAACTTTAAGGAGAGCAAATCCTGACTGGAAATCCTCACATATACAATTTTTCTCTAAGAAGGAATATAATCGTGAGGATACCACCGTTTCTAGTATCTTGGACAGAAAAAGGGAGATTCGAGATTGGTCTATAATTAACTAGTTCTTTGGGGTCAAGTTGTGTTTTTTTTATGAGAGGTTTAATAACAGCCAGTTTGAAAGTTTTGGGGACATACCCTAATGACAATGAGGAATTAATAATAGTCAAAAGAGGACCTATGACTTCTGGAAGCGCCTCTTTTAGGAGCTTAGATGGTATAGGGTCTAACATACATGTTGTTGGTTTAGAAGATTTAACAAGTTTATACAACTCTTCCTTTCCTATAGTAGAGAATGAGTGGAACTGTTCCTCAGGGGGTTTATATTGCACTGTCTGATGTGATACTGTAGCGGATGGCTGAATGGTTGCAATTTTATCTCTAATAGTATCGATTTTAGAAGTAAAGTAGTTCATAAAGTCATTACTGCTGTGGTGTTGGGAAATGTCATCACTTGTTTAGGCTTTATTTTTCGTTAATTTAGCCACTGTATTGAATAATACCTGGGGTTATGTTTATCTTCTTCTAAAAGAGAAGAAAAATAATCAGATCTAGCAGTTTTTAATGCTTTTCTGTAGGATATGTTACTTTCCCACCAAGCAATAAGAAATACCTCTAGTTTTGTTTTCCTCCAGCTGGATCGCTCCATTTTTCGGGCTGCTCTCTTTAGGGTGCGAGTATGCTCATTATACCATGGTGTCAAACTGTTTTCCTTAACCTTCCTTAAGCGTAAAGGAGCAACTGTATTTAAAGTGCTAGAAAAGAGAGAGTCCATAGTTTCTGTTACATCATCAAGTTGTTCTGAGGTTTTGGATATGCTAAGGAATTTGGATACATCAGGAAGATAACTTAAAAAGCAGTCTTTTGTGGTAGAAGTGATGGTTCTTCGATACTTGTAACAAGAAGTAGAATTTACAATTTTGGCTATATGAAGTTTGCACAGAACTAAATAATGATCTGAGATATCATCACTTGGCTGAATAATTTCAACACTATCAACATCAATTCCATGTGACAGTATTAAATCTAGAGTATGATTTCGACAATGAGTAGGTCCTGAAACATGTTGTCTAACACCAATAGAGTTCAGAATGTTTATAAATGCTGATCCCAATGCTTCTTTATCATTTACGACATGGATATTAAAATCACCAACTATTAAAACTTTATCTGCAGCCAGAACTAACTTGGATGTAGAATCACCAAACTCTTTAATAAAGTATGTATGGTGCCCTGGTGGCCTGTATACAGTAGCCAGTACAAACATAACGGGATTTATCATTAACATTTGTTTCTCTGGATAATGTTATATGTAGCACCATTACTTCAAACGAGTTATACTTGAAGCCTGCCCTCTGAGAAATCCTGAAAACGTTGTTATAAATTGAAGCAACACCTCCACCTTTGCCTTTTAGACGTGGCTCGTGTTTATAACAGTAATCTTGGGGGGGTGGACTCATTTAAAATAATGTAATCATCAGGTTTTAGCCAGGTTTCTGTCAAACAGAGCACATCTATATTATGATCAGTTATCATATTATTTAAAAAAAGTGTTTTCGTAGAAAGGGATCTGATATGCAATAAGCCAAGCTTTATCATTTGTTTATCCATATTGCATTTGTTTTTTATTTGTTGAACCTCAATTAAATTATTAACCTTAATTTCTTTGGACTTTTTTTGTATTTTCTAGTTCGGGGAACAGACACAGTCTCTATAGTGTGATATCTAGGTGAAAGAGTCTCTATGTGCTGAGAATTAACTGACCTCTGTGACAGGAGGCAGCTAGCAGACGGTCGGTTTAGCCAGTCTGTCTGCTTCCTGACCTGGGCCCCAGTTAGTCAAGTATGAACTCTAAGACTATTTGCCATATTTCTAGAGAGAAGAGCAGCTCCACCCCGGGAGGGATGAAGATGTAACAACAATGAGTTTTACATAGTAATTAACTCAAATGATATATAGGGAATTTGAATAATTAATCAGGAATATGATTAATTTAAATCTCAGATGACAGTTACATTAAATTTGATTGATTATGAAAAATAGCTCAATTGCCTATAACAATAAATAATCACAGGGCACGGTAACTTACTCATTAATATGTCAATATTACATTCTTCATATCAATTATTGTGATATCTCTTACTGTAAATTACTGCAAATCAAACCGTGGTATGTCTAGCAAACCACTGTAGACCTATCAATTTTCAATAAAGTTATCACGCCTTATAATTCAAGGAAAAGTATTCTCTGGCCATGAAAATATTATCCTATCCTTATGATAAATTTAGTTTCTAAATTTAGAGCTTGTAGCTATAGGTCAAACATCTCAGTGACTCGTAATGTGAGTGGGGTGGAGTCCAAGCCAATCGTCAGTATATGGGTTTTTAATAATTAAACTAGTAATACATCAAACTACAAATCACACAGAGTAAATATGCGTACGACAATACAAACAGTAAGCTTTATACAATACATAACGAATCCAAATAAACGAGAGAGAGAGAGAATAGAGAGAGAGAGAGAGAGATCACATAAGGAGCTCAGGTATGAAAATCATAGTCAGTAACTTTTGGAAGCCAACAACAAATCAGATCATAACAACACTTTAAAGCAGCATTTAAATCTCCATAGAGAAAGTGATACTTGCAAAAATGTCCAATGTGCGTGGCGTGTGCCGGAGGCCATGTGGCGCGCGTGCACGTTTCGCTGGATCTTTGCGTGAGCGTGGAGCACGTGGTCCTTTGTTCTGTCCTCGCGCGGTATTTGAAAGGTTCAACAAACAATGTCCCAGAATTCGTCTTCCTTGCGTGGAGAGGCGAATAGTTGAATAAACTTAGTAAAGAAAAGAAACGAACAAAACGAAAGCTCTCTAAAGGAGCCATTAAAATGGCTTTTTCTCTCTCAGCCCCTGTGCTGAGGGGGTTCGCGCTATGAGCGCGGCCTATGGCCGCGCGGACGCAACGTTGGAGAGCAGCGTGTCCGAGAACGGAGAAGAGGAAGAAGAGAGGGTGGACCTTGTTTGGTCAATTCTTATAGCTTGAAATAGTTCACGCCCATTTTCGAGGGAGCATCCAATGAATGTCCGCGATCTGAAGCGGAGGGAAAAGTTCCTTTGTTTCTGTGGAGGCAACCCCCCGGTGATCTAGTGCCTGTCCGATTCCATCAGGGATATTTCTAGCAAGTTTGTACTTCAGATTACATACATTTCCTTACTTTGTCCTAGATAAATGGGTCTGTCAGAGCATGACGATTAGAACAAGACTAAACATAATATATATATGATCAAAGATTTAATTTTTAGATCGAATTACACATTTAAAGATTTGCTTAAAACATGATAACACTGCAGATGTTGGGAAACATCTAAATGTACCAAAAGGGAATACGTAATACATTTATACAACATAAAAACTAACAGGTAACGAATTCATTCCATAGAATGCATTGGGGAGAAGATTTGGCTTCTCTCCTCTCCAGTGTGGTCGTAAAGTTTTACGACCTGCAAAGATGGGGGTTGCAGAAACGTGGCTCTCTTTGAGGAGGTTAAAGTGAGGAGAGACATTTCCTAAAATATGAGCTTGCAACTTATACTCTTCACATAACAAGAATTAACCATTTTATGCAATCCATAAACATAATTAAAATACATATTAATAATAAAATGAAAGTAAGGAACTTATACGAAAAGTTCCTTTGTCTCCAGTGTTGGAATGTGGTTGGGGGGTTTTCATTTCTTCTTTGAAGCTCGCATGGGCATCGTAAATAATTTAAGTCCAGCCAGGCTGGCGCCAGGCCAGGCACTTGGTGCAAAAAAGAGTTTCATTTGGAAAATCTGAATTAAACACATGAATCGATGATCTGCATATCTGTTACACATCCCCCTTCCGTCAGATGAAGTCCCTGTGTGGACATCATCGGACGGCAATCATCAGGATGGGCAGATGACAAGTGAATTGTGATGGTCATGCAGCAGGTGGGTCATGATGACAGGTGGTTCCTGAAGCTGAGGATTCAGCTTGGTGAGGTTCGGTATTGTCTTTGACTTTGCGTCCCTTTTCCGGGGATTCCATCGGAGACCTCCAGCCACAGTTGTCGTGAGTTTGGCTGTAGAGGTTTGCATCTCGTTGAGTATCCTGTATAGGATGAAGGTCACGCCAAGAGTCAGGTTGGGACCACTGACAGTGGAGATGCCCCATGCAGTGTCGGCAGCAGTCCAGGCTAGGACCGCAGATGACTGGTTCAGAACGGGCTGTCGAGGCTGTGCTTGGAGGGCTGTGTCGACAGGAGTAATGTCAATGTGTTGGGTGGTACCTTTCAGTACTTGGTCCAGCAGGTTGGCACGGGTGGCGGTGTCATGCTGGTCGTAGGTCAGCGTAGCTGAGCGCACAGGAGTGTTGACGAGCCATCTGACGAGTACTCATGGCTGGCTGCTGGGGTTCCTGTGACCTCTGTGACCTGACCGTCTGGCTCTGTGGGAGTTCCCGTGACCTCTGCGACCTGACAGTCTGGCTCTAGCAACCTGTGTGGCTGGAAAGAAAGAGGTTCTCGCACTTGAGCAAAGTCTTTTAGCTGTTTGAAGTTCAGAAAAGGGTCAAAGTGTTCTAGCAGGTCTTTGTCGATGAGCAATGTATGAGTGTTCATTGGTGGGACATACATGGGATGTATTAGACTCATCGGAACGAATGTCAGGTGAATGGAAACAACCTGTTCAAACTGGATGTCATCCTGTCTGTACACCTGTACATTCAGTTCATAAGTTTGAGGTGTAAGAGTTCGATCTTGTCTCTTAGCTTCAAATTGGAGTCTTTTGAAAAGGTGAGATGAGATCCCCGTCGGGTTTAATCCTGTGTCGATCAGGTCTTCCCTGTTGACTCCTTTTCGGCCCACCCCCTTTTTGACAGGGCTGCCCAGGAATGTTGGCATCAGGGCAGGTGGGACGATCGGTGGGTGGTGAGGACCGGTCTTGTGTAGCTCGCTGCGAAGGCAGGTAGTCAAAACAGCATTTTCTGGTACCTTGTGTTTGTGGTACCTGGCGTGAGGACCTGTGCTGTCTCGTTCAGGGTGTGCAGCTGTTGACTGTGGAGCTTGGGTGTTGCTGTCACCTTGTGCTGTGACAGTTAGCTCTGTGGTCTGTAGATGACGGGCAGTGTTCTGGGTGCTTGGCTCATCTTCCTTGTGAGTTTTCATGTGAAGAAGCACTTTCAGCACCCTCAGGATCTCTGCTGTCTCAGACGTGGCTGCACTGTGTTGCCCTCTGCTGGCTTGGAACGGTATTGACTCTCTGTAAAAATGTCTGTGACTGTGGTGTTGTAGGGCGCCATCTAGGGTTAACTCCAAGCAGTGCTCAGAGACTTTGGGTTTTCACAAATAGTCTTTTGCTTGGTGCAAGCTTTGTGGGCTAAGTTCCGTAACTCTTGTGTAGTCCTGTTACGGGGACACGCTGGCACTCTGAGATGAAAACTCCAACTGGCATGTAGGTTTGGGAGGAACAGAGTTTTTAAGTTGAAATCCTGTTCCATACCTGGTTCGTTGCATGCTCCGAAGTAGGTGTTTCGTAGCTGACTACAGAAAGTCTGTGGGTTTTCAAATCGGCCCTGTTTGAGGTCCATAGCAATAAGGAGCCCATGGTCTGAGTTTGGATCAGAGAATTCAAGAATCAAAGTCTGTAGCAGTTGCTGGTAGTACGCTTTGACAGTCTCTGGTTGACGATCCAGAAAGCAATGCACATCACGGCTGGCCGTGATTTTTAACAGGTACAATGTGTTCACATCTGTCACGTTGGCGACAGTTTGCAAATGAAAGTCAATGGCTTGTAAAGAAGCATGAACATCATGTCCTCCTGCAGGATCTGGAATGAATGTAGAGATGCTTCTGGCTAGCTTGTGAAGTTCTCTGTGAGCAGTGCAGGGTTTGGTGACATGCGTTCTCTGGAAGGGTTCTCTTCCCTCCGTTGTTGACAGATGTTCTTGTAAGCTGGCTGGTGATTTCCTTAGAAGGGAGATTACACCCCCTTTTCCAGCTCTGGGTTCTTGGCTGAAAGGGTTGGAGTGGCGGCCCGGGAGAAATTTTGTGGTGTGCGTTTCTCCGATCCAGCCACTCTGTAATCTGTGAGATTGTCTCAGTTCTGTGTGAACAGTGTCAAGTTCATCTTGGAGCTCGTCTCTCTGCAGAGTAAGCTTGTTGAATTTAGCTCGGGCCGCTTGCAAGTGTGTTTTGCAGGCCCAGGTTTTATAGTCTCTTTCTTTCAGTTCAGTCTCTGCTCTGTTTAGGAGAGCGTCGCCTTGCTGGAGTTTTTTTTTTTGTTGAGTTCTTTTCTGGTTTCTCTCTCCAGCTGTTCTCTTTGATCTGTGTCGAGGCGAAGATCTTGCAGGGCATTGTGAAGTCTTTCAACTCCTTTCTGTAGCTCTGGATCTGTGTCGTCCTCTTTCTTGTGCTGGTCCTGGGTCTCGAGGAGGAGCTGATCAAGATGACTCTGGGTTGGGGCCTGGTCCTTCCAGGCCTCCTCCGCGATGTTGCTCCGTTCACTGAGCCGTGCCTGGGCGACGAGAATGTGAACTAGGCTTCCGAAGATCCTGGCGAGTTCTCCGTAGTAGTCGCTTTGGTTTGGATCGCATGCCATCAGTTCATCTAGCTCGGTGTCTAGTTGCTCTGGGTGCTGCAGGTTACTGGCGTCCTTGGGCAGGAAGGGGGTCGTCACTGCTTTCAACCATGTCGAGAGGTGGCCCCCGTGGACTGCTGGACTGGATGCCTGGAACATCCTGATTCTCTGTCGGCGAGAGAAGCACAGCACACACACACAAAAAGACCAATGCAAGTTCGTTCTACGTTTAACGAGCTATATTCATACGGGCTGTGCCGTTTATGAGAATTTTGGGGCTGACTGATGCAAACAGTCAGACAGTTAAGTAGCCAATTAACTTGGGTCAACGAAGGACCTGAAATGGAGATTTGACAGGCAGTAGCCTAGCGGGTCGTGTGATGACACCGGCTGCTGGTTGTCGCTCTACTATTTAACTTCATTGGTGGCTCCCAGGTTACCGTCTCTATGTGAAATGAAAGAAACAAATCACAACAGAACAGAAGGTAGAAAAAGATCAAAGTGAAACACAACACTTGAAATGAGATGAAAACAATAGAAACACAATGTGTTAGTGGGAATAAGGAGGCCTAAGCCTACTGCTAGGTTTTAAGATAGGGCCAACAGGTGAGTGGGCTATCTGGGTAGGAAACCTAGAAATATGGTGTGGCTTAAAGCAGTAAAAGGGTCAGAACACTTAAAATATATCCGGGGGAATATCTAATATTCTGTGGCTTATAATAAGTGGGTAGGTTTTATCACTTTTGGTTCACCTGGTTGAATTGAAATCATTCAGGTGGGAACCAGTGGCTTGGTCAACCTCCCCGGTGCTCCCCAAACGCTGAACCGCAGTGTCCCCGGTCCTCCGTTACTCTGGCGTGTCGCAGAACAGCACGGCTTGTGACTTTTAGCACAACCTTTGGAGTGCCAAAATTGCTGATGTCTCTTGAGACAAGAGGGACCGAGTTTCACTCGCAGCCAGTATCGGTAACACCGGTCGGGCAGCCTTGCTCACTGGAAACCTGAGATGACTGTCCAATCACCAAGGGAGTTCTACAATCAAATACACAAAGGATGAACAAAGGAAACTTAAAGTTAATTAAGGTTTGGTTTGTTTAACATCAATTGAGTAACTATATGTAGAGAGGAAAGGTAACAGCTTTACCTAATCATGATAAAACAAAACAAATGAATTATGATAATAATGGTAATTATCAAAATAACCTAAGTCAAAAGAGAGAAGCAAAATAATAAACATCAAAAAAAAAAAAAAAAAAAAAAAAAAACAGGAATGAAACAAGAGAGAAGGAGTAGCTGGTTTTCACCACAAGGGGGGAAGTACTGCTTCTCTGTCTTTAACCTGCTGAGCAGAAAACTTAATTCAAATTAAAAATTCAAAACTGGTTTAAATCAAAATTTAAAATAAGCATGTATGAATTAAAAAGGAAAATCTGAATAATATCCTATAATAACCATTGATAGCTTGTAAGTTATCATTAATGATCATGAAATTAATTAAACAGTGTGAGATTAATCAAAGAGGGTAAAAGTGGACATGCAATTTCAAAACAGAATGGAAAAGACAGAGGTCTGTTAGTCGATTTAACAGGAGACTGCCACTAGATGGCTTACCTTCTAAGTGGGTCAAACCGTAGTTGACCTGACACATCTAGATTTCCACTATTAAACAATTACATTTTAATTCAAATCATGTTTGAACTAAACTCAAAGTAAATGTAAACAGTCAAAGGCAGGGAACATTCTTTTGTTTCCCTGTAATAATATTCTCACGAGCAAAGCTGTAAATGCAAATAATTATCGAGAATTTAGACATCCAATTCAAATATACATCACAGGGGATTATAAATTAGCAATCAGAGCGCATTATCTGAAATGGCCACAGGTTGGCAGCTTTGCACTCATGCAAGCTGGAATCAGAAAGCAGGGCGTACCCTGAAATTTCTAACCCACACGTTCCCTCTGGTGTTTAGATAGCGGAACTACAATTTCAATATGACTTAGAAATTATCTGATCGTTGGTCAGGCTGATTTTCTGCATCAAAAATCACAAGTAACAAACCAAAGGTTTTAATCTCTGAGGTGCTATATTAACATAGGTTGAAGAAGGATCCGTTCACTTCCAAAACACAACTGTAATAAAAACAGGAATTTTCCAACTGTTGCCTCCAATAAACATTTATCAAAATAGCACTTATGATCTAAATGTTTTAGGTTTAAAAATCGGGTAGCTAAGCCAATTTTAGACCAGGAGTTTTTATCGTTTATTTTTTTGAATATCATGTGGTTTACCACGAATTCAATAACGATATTTAATAAGGCCTTTTTAAACTGAATCAGAGGAACATCGCTCATGTTCAGATTTACATGTTGCAACTAATAAAAGATTTCTTTATCTTTTAATTCTTCATATTAAAATGTTCTCACTGTAAAAAGATTTTGGTCTTTCTTAACAGGATACTTTTAACATTATACTGCAGTTTACTTTCATCAAAAATAACAGTGACTGTACTGTTAAGTTTCTACAAATACCTAGCGCGCTGACTGACCAGCTTTTTGCCTCAGTCAGTAGTGAGTTCGCGTGTTGCGACTTATCTCACAAGTAACATTACATAATTTCATACCGCACGTGCAGAAATTATTAAAAACCATATACATAGATTGATTGCTCACAAAACGAAGTTTGAAATGCCCGCGTTTCCTCCACCATAATGTAACAACAATGAGTTTTACATAGTAATTAACTCAAATGATATATAGGGAATTTGAATAATTAATCAGGAATATGATTAATTTAAATCTCAGATGACAGTTACATTAAATTTGATTGATTATGAAAAATAGCTCAATTGCCTATAACAATAAATAATCACAGGGCACTGTAACTTACTCATTAATATGTCAATATTACATTCTTCATATCAATTATTGTGATATCTCTTACTGTAAATTACTGCAAATCAAACCGTGGTATGTCCAGCAAACCACTGTAGACCTATCAATTTTCAATAAAGTTATCACGCCTTATAATTCAAGGAAAAGTATTCTCTGGCCATGAAAATATTATCCTATCCTTATGATAAATTTAGTTTCTAAATTTAGAGCTTGTAGCTATAGGTCAAACATCTCAGTGACTCGTAATGTGAGTGGGGTGGAGTCCAAGCCAATCGTCAGTATATGGGTTTTTAATAATTAAACTAGTAATACATCAAACTACAAATCACACAGAGTAAATATGTGTACGACAATACAAACAGTAAGCTTTATACAATACATAACGAATCCAAATAAACGAGAGAGAGAGAGAGAGAGAGAGAGAATAGAGAGAGAGAGAGAGAGATCACATAAGGAGCTCAGGTATGAAAATCATAGTCAGTAACTTTTGGAAGCCAACAACAAATCAGATCATAACAACACTTTAAAGCAGCATTTAAATCTCCATAGAGAAAGTGATACTTGCAAAAATGTCCAATGTGCGTGGCGTGTGCCGGAGGCCATGTGGCGCGCGTGCACGCTTCGCTGGATCTTTGCGTGAGCGTGGAGCACGTGGTCCTTTGTTCTGTCCTCGCGCGGTATTTGAAAGGTTCAACAAACAATGTCCCAGAATTCGTCTTCCTTGCGTGGAGAGGCGAATAGTTGAATAAACTTAGTAAAGAAAAGAAACGAACAAAACGAAAGCTCTCTAAAGGAGCCATTAAAATGGCTTTTTCTCTCTCAGCCCCTGTGCTGAGGGGGTTCGCGCTATGAGCGCGGCCTATGGCCGCGCGGACGCAACGTTGGAGAGCAGCGTGTCCGAGAACGGAGAAGAGGAAGAAGAGAGGGTGGACCTTGTTTGGTCAATTCTTATAGCTTGAAATAGTTCACGCCCATTTTCGAGGGAGCATCCAATGAATGTCCGCGATCTGAAGCGGAGGGAAAAGTTCCTTTGTTTCTGTGGAGGCAACCCCCCCGGTGATCTAGTGCCTGTCCGATTCCATCAGGGATATTTCTAGCAAGTTTGTACTTCAGATTACATACATTTCCTTACTTTGTCCTAGATAAATGGGTCTGTCAGAGCATGACGATTAGAACAAGACTAAACATAATATATATATGATCAAAGATCTAATTTTTAGATCGAATTACACATTTAAAGATTTGCTTAAAACATGATAACACTGCAGATGTTGGGAAACATCTAAATGTACCAAAAGGGAATACGTAATACATTTATACAACATAAAAACTAACAGGTAACGAATTCATTCCATAGAATGCATTGGGGAGAAGATTTGGCTTCTCTCCTCTCCAGTGTGGTCGTAAAGTTTTACGACCTGCAAAGATGGGGGTTGCAGAAACGTGGCTCTCTTTGAGGAGGTTAAAGTGAGGAGAGACATTTCCTAAAATATGAGCTTGCAACTTATACTCTTCACATAACAAGGATTAACCATTTTATGCAATCCATAAACATAATTAAAATACATATTAATAATAAAATGAAAGTAAGGAACTTATACGAAAAGTTCCTTTGTCTCCAGTGTTGGAATGTGGTTGGGGGGTTTTCATTTCTTCTTTGAAGCTCGCATGGGCATCGTAAATAATTTAAGTCCAGCCAGGCTGGCGCCAGGCCAGGCACTTGGTGCAAAAAAGAGTTTCATTTGGAAAATCTGAATTAAACACATGAATCGATGATCTGCATATCTGTTACACAGACCATCTCTTTTAAACAGGTCATGTCTGCCACAAAAGCTTGTCCAATTATCTATGAAACCTATGTTATGCTGATGGCACCACATCCAGCCATTGAGTGATAACAATCTGCTATGCATCTCATCACCACGGTAAGCAGGGAAGGGACCAGAGCATATTACAGTGTCTGACATCGTGCTTGCAAGTTCACACACCTCTTTAATGTTATTTTTAGTGATCTCCGACTGGCGAAGTCGAACATCATTAGCGCCGGCATGAATAACAATCTTACTGTATTTACGTTTAGCATTTGCCAGCACTTTTAAATTTGCCAAGATGTCAGGCGCTCTGGCTCCTGGTAAACATTTGACTATGGTGGCCGGTGTCTCTATATTCACGTTCCGTACAATAGAATCACCAATAACAAGAGCACTTTCATCAGGTTTCTCAGTGGGTGCATCACTCAGTGGGGAGAACCTATTCAATGTTTTGATCGGAACAGAAGAGCGGTGTTTTGACCCACGACTATGCTGCCTCACCGTCACCCAGTTGCCCTGCTGCAGGGGCTCTGTTTCCGGAACCGAACAATGTACAGGAATCCCTGAGCTAGACGCATCCAAAGCCGTATCTAGAGCCCTAACATTCTTACTGTCCTCAATTAAAGTTTGGATGCGTGTCTCTAATTCTGAAATCTTCTCTGTCAGCCTAACTATTTCCCTGCATTTATCACATGTGAATCCCTCATCAGCGACAGAGATAGATAAACTTTACATGTGGCAAGAGGTGCAAATAACGATAGCAGGCAAAGCCATTACTCACCGTGCTTGATGAAATATTCTTACTGCGGTTGTTTGATGAACTTGTGAAAAACTGGAGCGAGAGAGAGAGGAGAGGAGAAAAGAAAACGCTAATGACAAGCTAACGAGTGCTAACGCTTTGCAGGTGTACTGCACTCACAGAAAAGTGAACGATCAAAGTTAATCTGATAAGATTGATCGATAATATCAGAAATATCGTATAGTTTGTTCTCAAATATATCTTACACATGTAGTCACTATGTGCTTTCAGATCTCTACTATCACTACTAACACTCGGAGAGCATGCTATGTACGTCGCAGGAAGGCCTGTCTGACAAACCTACGCCATGTCCCTCTGACCTCTACTACTATGCTCTCTATTCCAGTTGGTCTCTGGAACTGCCAGTGTGCAGTTAAAAAGCAGACTTCATTTTTTCTATTGCTACTCATTCCGGTCTCAACCTCATGGCACTGACAGAGACTTGGATCAAACCTGAAGATACTGCCACCCCTGCAGCCCTCTCTACTAATTTCACTTGTTCCCACACTCCTCGTACCACTGGGAGGGGTGGAGGTACGGGTCTCCTTATATCCAAAGAATGGAAATTTGAACTTCAGCCATCACCTACAGGTACTGGTTCATTTGAATCACATGCCATTACTGTAACCCACCCTGTTAAAATTCACTTTGTGGTCATTTATCGTCCTCCAGGTCAACTGGGAAACTTCTTGGAGGAGTTGGATGTGCTGCTATAAAACTTTCCTGAAGATGGTACTCCTCTGGTACTGCTTGGTGACTTCAACATCCACTTAGATAAACCCCAGGCTGCTGACTTCAAAACTCTGCTCACCTCATTTGATCTCAAGCTAGTGTCCACTACAGCGACTCACAAATCGGGCAACCAACTTGACATCATCTACACGCGCTGTTGCTCTGTGGACACCTCTTCAGTTGCTCCACTCCACACCTCTGATCACTTCCTCATTACTGCTAACCTAGCACTTACTCCTGAAGTGGCACACACTCCAACGCAGGTCACCTTTCGACGGAACCTACGCTCACTCTCTCCATCTCGCCTATCTGCTGTGGTTTCATCCTCTCTTCCACCATTCTCTCAGTTTTCTGCTCTGGACACGAACAGTGCTACGGACACTCTTTGCTCCACTTTAACATCTTGCTTGGACAACTTTTGCCCACTGTTGTCTAGACCAGCACGCACTGCCCCATCTGCCCCCTGGCTGTCCGAGGTTCTCCGTGAACATCGCTCTAAACTCAGGGCTGCAGAGAGGAAATGGCAGAAATCAAAAAACTCTACGGACCTCAGTGTGTATCAATCTCTCCTCTCTTCCTTCTCTGCAAATGTCTTCACAGCTAAAACATCCTACTACCACAACAAAATTAACAGCTGCTGTGACGCTCAGACACTCTTCAAGACTTTCTCTTCTCTTCTTAATCCGCCGCCTCCACCTCCTCCATCGACTCTTACAGCGGACGACTTTGCAGCTTTCTTCACAAATAAGACAAGATCCATCAGTGACCAATTCTCCACACCGCAGACTGAGGAAAACTTCACAATGACCGATGCACACTCTTTATCCTCCTTCTCCCCACTCTCAGAGATGGACGTCTCCAAGATTCTCCTGTCCAATCATCCTACTACTTGTCCACTTGATCCTATCCCCACTCACCTCCTTCAAGCGATCTCTTCTTCAGTCATACCTTCACTTACTCACATTATCAACTCCTCTCTTCAATCTGGAACATTTCCCTTAGCATTCAAGCAGGCTCGGGTAAGCCCACTGCTCAAGAAACCATCTCTAAATCCAGCACTTCTTGAAAACTACAAACCGGTATCCCTTCTTCCATTCATTGCAAAGACACTTGAGCGGGCTGTGTTCAACCAGCTTTCTATGTTCCTTGGACAGAACAACCTCCTGGACAGCAACCAATCTGGCTTCAAAAGTGGCCACTCAACTGAGACTGCTCTGCTCTCGGTTACTGAAGCCCTGCGACTAGCAAGAGCAGCTTCAAAATCCTCGGTACTCATCTTACTGGACCTGTCTGCTGCTTTTGACACTGTTAATCACCAGATTCTCCTGTCCACCCTCAGAAAGATGGGAATCTCTGGAACTGCTCTCCTGTGGGTTAAGTCCTTCCTCTCTGACAGATCCTTCAGTGTGTCTTGGAGGGGTGATGTTTCAAAGTCACACCACCTTGCTACTGGGGTTCCTCAAGGCTCAGTACTTGGACCACTTCTCTTCTCCATCTACATGACATCTTTAGGATCTGTCATTCAGAAGCATGGCTTTTCTTATCACTGCTATGCTGATGACACCCAACTCTACTTCTCATTCCAGCCTGATGACCCGACGGTAGCTGCTCGCATTTCAGCCTGTCTGAGTGACATTTCTAGCTGGATGAATGACCATCACCTTCAGCTTAACCTTACAAAGACTGAACTATTGGTGATTCCAGCTAACCCATTGATTCATCACAACTTCTCTATACAGCTGGGCTCGTCAACCATAACTCCTTCGAGGACAGCCAGAAACCTAGGAGTTGTGATGGATCATCAATTAAGCTTCACTGACCACATTGCTACAACGACCCTGTCCTGCAGGTTTGCCTTATACAACATTAGGAAGATTAGACCCTTCCTGTCAGAGCAAGCAACCCAACTTCTTGTCCAAGCTCTTGTTCTCTCCAGACTGGACTATTGTAATGCTCTCCTGGCGGGCCTTCCTGCATGTACTGTCAAGCCTCTGCAAATGATCCAGAATGCAGCAGCGAGGGTTGTCTTCAATGAGCCAAAAAAAAAGCTCATGTTACTCCTCTCCTCATCAGGTTACACTGGCTACCAGTAGCTGCTTGCATCAAATTCAAGGTACTGATGCTTGCCTACAAGACGACCACTGGCACGGCACCAACTTACCTAAACTCACTGGTTAAATCCTATGTGCCCTCAAGAAGTTTGCGCTCTGCAAGTGAACAACGCCTTGTGGTGCCATCCCAAAGAAATTCAAAATCACTCTCACGGACCTTTTCCTGGACTGTGCCCAGTTGGTGGAATGACCTCCCAATCTCAATTCGTACAGCTGAGTCTTTACTCATTTTCAAGAAACATCTAAAGACTCATCTTTTTCGCCTGCACTTAACCTACTAACACCAGTACTTTTCCTTTTCTTGTCTTTTTCATTTAATAAAAAAAAAAAATTATATATATACCTGGCTATGTGTTCTATACTAGACTAACCGAGACTTGTCATGGCACTTGTATTCTGTTGTTGTTCTCTTGTTGACCTGACTGCTTCTATTGTTCTCATTTGTAAGTCGCTTTGGAGAAAAGCGTCTGCTAAATGATTAAATGTAAATGTAAATGTAATCCACAATCACCGCCTCCTTACAGAACTTCATCGGTCATTTCAAGGAAATGTTTGGACGCCCGGTAGGGTATTCCTTGGGCAGCGATCAGCTCCTTAACTTACGACAAGGAAAAAGAACCGTCTCAAAGTATTAACTCGAATTCCGCACTTTGGCTGCAGCTAGTGGATGGAACGAAAAGGCCCTCTTGACTGTCTATCGCTGAGGAGTAAGTTCTACTCTCCGTCTCCAACTGGCCATTTATGATGACACACTGGGATTAGAAAAATACATGCAACAAGCTCATTGTGTCCCAGTCTTGCTATCATGAAACGCATTCAGCTGAGAATATTCCCCGCCTAAGCACTTCAGAGAAAGCTCCTGAACCAACACCCGAGAAAATGCAAGTAGATTCCCAACGGTTATCTCCGGAGGAACGAACTCGACGAAGAAAACAAAAATGATGCTTATACTGCGGGAGTGGTGATCATCTCATTCGTACCTGTCCATCTCATCCCCCACGGTTAGTGGTGAGTTCGGTCCTTCCTCAACACTCTGTTTCTAACCCACTAACCATCTCTGTGACTTTGAAGTGTAGAGGCCTCGATGTAAAGGTTACCGCCATTATTGACTCCGGATCAGCTGGAAATTTCATTTCAGGAAAACTCACGTCATGACCCACTGTCTCCAGAGTCAAGCTCCACAGTCCTACTCCACCAACGCAGTCATAGAGGAAATGATCAACAAGGGGTATGTAACAGATCAAATTAAACCTATTACCCTTTGTGTTGAACCCGAACATCAAGAACAGTTTGCACCACTCATTCTTACTAATAGTCGATCAGAACTCATACTCGGTCACCCATGGCTAATTCAGCATCAACCAGTTATAGACTGGACTACTGGGAGAATTCTCCAGTGGGGATGTAAATGCCAGAATACCCAAGTTAGTCATTCCATGTCTCAAGTTCATTCCAAGCCTGTTTCCACGCCATTGAATTCCACGTCCATTGAAAGTCCAAAGGAAAATCAATCTGTCAATGTCCCATCTTGCTATGCCTTTTTTGAAGATGTATTTAACCCTCTCGCAGCCTCTAAGCTCCCGCCACATTGCCACTGGGATTGCACAATTGATCTAGTCCCCGGAGAAGCTATTCCAAAGGGTCGCATATACTCTCTGTCCATCCCAGAACAGATGGCGATGAAGGAGTACGTTGATGAAGCCCTTAAACAGGGATACATCTGACCATCCACTTCTCCAGCAGCGGCTATCTTCTTCTTCGTTCCAAAGAAAGATGGAGGATTAAGACCCTGCATCGACTACAGAGCTCTAAACAAGATCAAGGTAAAATTTGAGCTATCCTCTTCCACTAATTCCATCTTCTCTTGAACAGCTCCGAGATGCCCGTATCTTCACTGGATCTGTGGATACAACCTGGTCAGAATTAAGGAAGGAGATGAGTGGAAGACTGCGTTCATCACCCCTGTCGGACACTACGAGTATTTAGTGATGCCGTATTGTAAATGCCCCGTCAGTCTTTCAAAGTTTCATGGATGAGGTCCGTCGTGAGTATCTGAACCATTTTGCTCTTGTCTACATAGATGACATCTTGATTTACTCCCCTAACAAAAAGAATCATCAATGTCATTTGTCCCAAGTGCTCCAATGATTAACCCCTTTGCGTGCAAACATCGCTGACGGCCCCAGTTTATTATTGTTTCACTTTCACAGCACATTAAACATCACTGTCTTACTTCATCTGGACAAACTGTGCATCAATGGAAAGTTTAAAGACTCAAGCTTCGATATTTGACCAATATTTTGATAAAACATTGTTGCAGTGACAGATATTTAGTGATTTATGTCAGGAGTGCAAAATAATAAATCCGTATTATGCCACATTTTGAATAGAAATTCACAACTCACTCATATTCAGTCACGTCAAGAGCGGTTTATTTGTGTTCACATAGACTCACTGAACAGCGTCAATAAGGATTTACAGACCAAAGATGCATATCTGCGGAGATATATGGATATATTTACTGATGTTTACTTCATATTTCTTCAGACAGAATCGTCATTTCTATTCATTTTCCACGGATTTACGCGATCAGATGATAAACAGCCTCTCCCAGCGATCTCTGTGTGCGTGCAGTAGTCACAGCTCGTGCGGTGTGTGACTCAGACTCTGATTGGGTCTTTCAAACGTCAATCTTAGAGTTTCATATCTGGACACCGCCCCATCGTGTCACATGCTTCCTGCACACTTCCTGGTAGTTATCTGGCCAAAACAACACTGAAACACCTCTGTACACACAAAATATACGAATAATAAACCCGCGATTACGATAGTAAAGCTTGGTATGAGAATTTCTTGAGATCTGGGGCGTTTTTATAAAAAAAATCGAAAATGTACATCGGAAATGCTAACTTGTGCAGCGATGAAAAAGGCTACAAATAACATATTTTTACAACAGTAAACGACCAAATTCCACCCCTGATCGCTAAAGGAAGTTATTATAAACACTCGATCGGGGTTTAAAGTGAGTTTTGAGTAAAAGTGTACTAATAATTTCATAAATTGTCAGATGTAGCTTGATGCTAACGTTAGCACCAATGCTACTAATAGCAGGTGCTTTTCTTCTTCATAATGCATGTTTGTCTCAATAATTCACGTAAGGTCGTAAGAAAATGTTTTGTTGTATTTTTATAGTAAGACTTTTGATAAATAAGGGCTAAATGCAAAGAGAGACTGAAGTGAGATCGCTGCTTTGTTGCTTTGTAAAGCCTGAAAAACCACAATCAAGGCTAATAAAGGTGGAATAAAAACAAAAGAATAATGATAAAAGAATAATGCGGATAATGTGTCATACTTGGCGGAGGTGTGAAAGAACCGTTTGGTGAGAACAATACAATCATGATTCGGGCAGTTTTCAACAGTGAAACATACACAAAGAGCACAGGAAAGTTTACATGTGAGATCTTACAGAGATGACAAGGGCCATAAATCAATCTGATTAGCCTTCTCTAAAAACACACATGACATGGCCTTAGAAAATATTTCATAAAATTCACAGTTTTACAGATTCGATTATGAAATTTTTTATGAAGTCTTGGAAGACTTGTGGCCTTAGCTACACTGTGTTTTCAAACTCATTTCCTACATCAACATTTTTTTAAATACATTTAAAACATATGTTTTTAATATTTTTATTTTTGTTTTTATGTTTGAGCTTATATATCTCTATTATCATAACAGTCTGAGTGATTCTGATTCCTGAACAGTAAACTTTAAAGTGTCAGCTTTGTGAACAAAGGTTGATTATGTATCTAGTCAGAAAGAATCATGAGCAGAAACCTTTTTATTTTGGGTATGTAATTTCGGTCTCCATGCCAAAAAAGGGGGGTTACTAGTAAGGGGTTAAGAGAATTCTCTCTCTGTGTAAAGGCTGAAAAGTGTGTTTCACCAGAAATCCATAAAATCCATTGGATACACAATCACCCGGGAAGGAGTAAAGATGGATGACAGGAAGACACAAGCAATCACATCATGGCCCATCCCCAAAACCATGAAAGAGCTCCAGAGATTCCTTGCAGTGGAGTCGCGAAGCTGAAAAGCTTTCCAATCGCTAAAGACTGCCTTTACCACAGCCCCGCTCCTTCAACACCCAGATTCGGAAAAGAAATTCATTTTTGAGGTGGACTCCTCCACTATGGGCATCGGCGCCATCTTGTCCCAATGTCCTGAAAATTCTACTAAACTCATGCCCTGTGCCTATTTCTCAAAGAAACTGTCTCCAGCAGAGGTAAACTACGATATAGGCAACAGAGAACTCCTGGTAGTCAAACTGGCATTAGAGGAGTGGAGACACTGGCTAGAGGGGGCCACACAGCCATTTCTTGTACTCACTGATCATAAGAATCTGCAATACCTAAAGGAAGCCAAGAAACTCAACCCACAACAAGCCCGGTGGGTATTATTCTTTACCAGGTTTTATTTTCAGATATTTATCGCCCAGGCTCAAAGAACACTCGAGCAGATACGCTGTCCCATCTTCACAATCTGGAAGAAACCCTTGAAGAACCTGAACCTATCTTACCCACAAAAATCTTTGTTAAGCCCATCCAATGGGATATGGACAAGATGCTCCAAGAAAGGGCTCAACAGCGACCCCCGCCACCGCTATGTCCACAGGGTAAATTTTTTGTTTCTGAGACACATCGCAAAGCCCTCATATCACAAGCACACTCCTCAGAAGGAACTGGACACCCCGGGGTAAATAAAACTCTTGCCTCTCTGCAAAATAAATACTGATGGCCTGGGATGCACAAGGATGTTCAAGAGTACATCAGGGGTTGCATTCTCTGTGCAATAACAAAGTTACCACGACAATTACCTACAGGAAAGCTAGTTCCTCTACCTATTCCCCATCGTCCCTGGTCTCATATAGGGGTTGATTTTGTTACCGATCTTCCTGCTTCCGATGAGAAAACTTGCATTCTAGTAGCTAGTGACCGATTCTCTAAAGCCTGTAAATTGATCTCTTTACGAGCTCTTCCCCCTAGATCCTCTCCTTTCATCAGAAATTATCTCTTTCTCCATTGTCTCAAGGTAAGAAGGCATTTTTCTGTCATTTTAACCAGTCTTCTCTTGTGCCATGTGGGGTTCAGGCAATACAATACAATACAATATTTATTTATAAAGCACATTTAAAAACAACCAAGGCTGACCAAAGTGCTGTACATAGCAGAGAATAAAATGCAGAGCAGTACCGGTCAAAAGAAACCACTGAAAAAATAAAAATAAAACAAAAATAAAAAATAAGCATTAATCGTATCAGAATCAATGAGCATCAAAAGCAAGAGAAAACAAAAAAGTCACCACTGCCACTGCTGCTAACATGCCCATAAACCTGAGCACACATTTAAATGGAAGCTTGACATGCATCCAGAAACATTGGAGGAGCATGTTGTTGTCCACTCTCTGAGGTGATGGTGAATTCATCAATTTCGAGTCCAGTACTATACCTATGTACTTCACTAACTGACATGGAACTATCTGGCTTTTGTTGAAGTTCACCTTGAAGTTGTGTCACTTGAGATATCAGAAGACTGGTCTGTTCTATTGCTTGCTCCCAAGATGGTGCACACAGGAGCCATTCATCCAGATAGGGGAGCAACTGTACCCCCCTGAGATTGAATTGTAGATAAGGCTGCTGATATACACCTCGCTAACACTCACTGGGACAGAAACGTAGAACACGAAACTGGTAAACCTGACCCTGAAATACAAAACAGAAAAATTGTCTGTGTTGTGGTGTGATTGTCATGTGAAAGTAAGCACTCTTCAGATCTATCGTGGTGAACCATTCCTGTGGATTGACTGCCTGAAGGACATCCAATGTGTGTAGCATGTGAAATGGCAAAACCTTGAGAATAGGTTGAACACTGGAGTTATATAGAAGATTGAATAAAATCTACTTAGCCGTGCTGGCCATTCTACTTCTATAGCTTCCTTTCCTAGGAGCTCTGTTATTTGTTGTGCAAATATCATTGCATCCTTGGGGTCTGACCTGGTGCTCTACCCCTAGACATCTGATTTAAACTGTTGACCTCAAGCTCTAGAGTACTGAGCAGGCCATTCTAATTGCCTTGATTGGTTCCTTTGAGCAGTTCCATAATGAACTAACAGTTGAATACACACTGGGTATCTTCCCCTAGATTCTTGTCTAGCCTGAGATGGTGGTGCTCTTCTTAAGTTTCCTACCTCCTCTTTGGTCTTGTTTATTCTGAACACTATGCTCCAGGGTTTCCTGTACAGCCTGGCCAAACAGCTGGCCTGGTATTACTGGAAGGTCACATGGTGTTTTCAAACGAGTTTCTGATAATGAAACCAAGATGGCGCCCCTGAGTTCGGACGCCATCCATATCACTTTGCTTAGATTGTGTTTTTATTTACTTTTGCATTCTCTTTTAACACACATAACATCTGAACTGATCATTTATGACAAAGAAACACTTTTGGACATTGAACACCACTTCACTGACCTGTTTCAGGACACTTTATCCTCCAATCCATCATGGCCATCTGAGATTCTCCGGAACACCAAGATGAACAATGGCCACCTGAATAACCACCCGAAGCGACGGATCAAGAAATACAGTGATGAACGAGCTGGGATTCGCAACAGACTTAGGAAAAGAGCTAACAGTCCTCCTCTACCGAGCATTCTGGATAAGTTTCCAACGGGAAATTTGGGCCAACCCATACTGTCTGAGGTCTTCCAGTCAGAAAGTCCAATAGCCAGTTGCCCAGTGAAGTGTTCAGCCCCAGCTGGACCAGTCTGTGAAAGAGCTGTTGAGGGATGATAGTGTTGAATGCTGAACTGAAGTCTATGAAGAGCATTCTGATGACCCACTTCAGGTCATGAGAGATGGTTGTGCCCAGGAATCTTAATGACTCCACTGCAGTTACAGTGCTGTCCAGGATGGTGAGTTAGAGGAGAGCAGGGGGGGTTCTCCTAAAGTTCACTATCATCTCCACTGTTTTGAGCGTGTTGAGCTCCAGGTTGTTGAGACTGCACCAGACAGCCAGCTCTTTAACCTCCTGTCTGTAAGCAGATTTGAATGAGGCCAATGAGTGTGGTGTCATCTGCAAACTTCAGAAGCGTGACAGGGGGGTCCTTACATGTGCAGTAATTGTATATTTACCCAACCTCACTAGCTGCTGCCTGTCTGTTGGGAAGCTATTGATCCAATGACAAATGGAGGGCACGGAGAGCTGAATTAGTTTGGGCAGGAGAAGGTTTGGGGTGATGGTGTTAAAGGCCAAGCTGAAGTCCACAAACAGGATCCTCACATAATTCCCTGGTCTGTCTAGATGTTGCAGAACACAATGCAATCCAATGTTTACTGTATCATCCACAGAGGATCCAGTAAGGGTCCTGTAATGTACTTCAGGGGGTCCAGCACCAGTTTTTCAAATGACTTAATGACCACAGACATTAGAGCCGCAGGCCTGTAGTCACTTAGTCCTGTAATTTTGGATTTTTTTGTGTGTGTGTGGGGGGGGGGGGGGGTGATGATGGTGGAGCGTTTGAAGCATGAAGGGATTACACTCAGCTCCAGTGATCTGTTGAAGATCTGTGTGAAGATGAGGGCCAGCTGGTCAGCACAGGATTTCAGACAGACTGATGTAACACAATGCCTGGTGCTTTTTTCCTTTTCTGCTTCCAGAAGTCCTGGCGTACCTCTTCTTCTCTGATATGAAATGGAGGTATGGGGGACAAAGGGGTGCAGGTGTGAATGATGTGTGCAGTTGTGTGGAGAGGTGTTCTTTCAAACCTGCAGTAAAACTCGTTCAAATCGTTTGCCAGTTTTGTCACTGGAAGTCCTTTTTTTTAGAATAGTTCCTCTTTGCCACTCTGATCTCCTTTTCCAGTGTGTATTCAGTCCGTTTATGCAAGACATTGTCCCCCTTCCTGTAAGCATCTTTTTTGGCCTGACAAAACTGTCTAAGTTTTGCAGTGAACCCCGGTTTGTTATTGCTTTATGTTAAGGCTGGTTCACACGGCAGGATAGTTAGGCCGATTTTAGCCTCGATTCACCCCTTCCGACAATCTTAGGATGCTCCGATTATCGAAAAATAATCTGATCAAATATTCCTGCCGTGTGTGGTGTGTTAAGACCGCTCTCCTCTGCTCGGAAGAACATCGGGACCGCTCCGATCTCAAATCGGGGATATCCAACATGTTGGATTTATTTGGCCCGATTTCTTCTCGTGTGTGGTGTCCCCCGAGGAAAAACAATCACGCAGCCTGTGGACTGTGGCGTGTAGCCAATCAGAAAGCGAGGTGACGAGGCGGTGAGGAAATTCCGGGAAACAAAATCAAAACAGCCGGCAAATATAATATAACAAATATAAATAAAGTCGATGGGCATAACTACATCCACAACCGCAGTCCACCAGAGTACATGGAAACAAATATATGAACGTTTATTTCAACGGTTATTAATCTGTGTAGTACGTAACAACATTTCTATGAGATTAAACAACAACTTTCCTCCATATCATGATGTAGCAAGTATAGTCCATGTTGCGTTGTCACCACCTCTTTGACCATCGCCTTTTCTTGTTTTTCTTATGTTTTTTTTTCCGTTAAAAACAAAGCACAAACTATGGCCACTGCATCCTCTTCGTCCGCCATGATTGTCAATCAGACCAGTCACCCCTGCTTTTAAGTCTTGTTCGAGGTACAACAAAGAGTAAGCAGTCAGCTGACCTAAACGCTTTTGATGAATTATGCGGTTGTAGTAAATCAAAAAGGTAACTTAGTGCCAGGCCATTTATTCACTTAAAAACTAAAACCTTAAAATAAATTCTAAAATGAACAGGAAGCCAATGATGAGAATGGTTGTAATTTGTTCATGCTTAAGTGTCCCTGTTTAACAGATGAGCAGCAGCATTTTGGAACATCTGTAAACATCTGAGGGTGGCCGATTACTACTTATATAGAGGCTATTACAATAGTTAAGACGGGTCAAGATAAAAGCATGAATGACACTTTCAAAATTATTAAAAGACAAAAAAGAAAAGTAATTTCAGAGGTCTGTCTCTCTGCATTGTGCACCGTTTGGCCTAGGAACCAGAATCAGTCGTACAGATTTAAATCATGTGGCCACATCCAAATGGCAGGATAACCTGTTCTTCCATGACAAGGTCACTGTATTTAAAAATGGCACGGTATTTGTAACATCTTTACACTTATTACATGCATCATTCAAATACCATATAATATGAAGAATTTATGATTTCCACCTTTTTTTGCCACTGCAGATAAATTTAATTTTCACTTTGTCACTCCTTGATAATGTATTATTAATTAGGTTAAATGATAATGTAATGAAATGTGGAATATCATTTTCGTGTATACTGCCCTACAAAGCAAAAAGGGAGTAACTACGCAGAGTGCAGAACTGAGAAAAATGACTTAAAAGTTATCCTGTCATCCAGCCTAAGTAGTTACTGTACAAATAACTAAAATTTTTCTCCAAAACGACACACATTTCAGATAAGATGTTTTGTCACATAACAAAGGATGCCTTGAATGTCATAAAAATGACAATAAATAATTTTTGACCAAAAATGCAGTTACTGCCTTTTTGCTTTGTAGGGCAGTATAGTTATGTCAATTGTATCCAGGAAAAAAATATTCTCTTAAACATATAAGAAATTGTCAGTGCTTAAAAATGTACCCATGATTATGAAAAGCCAAAATTGCTATATGATTATTAATCTTTGAGTACTATGTAAAAACTGGTGGCAGATGTTCTTGTTAGCTGGAATAAAGAAGCACATATGTTGAACAGTACTATTAGAAATTCATAGATGTTAAACAGGCTGGGAGATTCACATCGTTATCTGTTGTTTGAGAAAATTCACTGCTATTGAAAGGGGAATGGTGACCTTCGGTCAGGAAGTTTATTTGCGTATACTTTACATTTTTCAATTTGCTTAACCTATTTCTTGCATCGGTGCAAACACTTTTGCATATCTGACAATTTTTAAGATTTGTCACTAAAGAATTTTCACATTACACCACCAATGTGGTGTATGTGACAGTTGTGACAATTTGAGGGAGAAAAGGAAGAGGTGAGAATGTCATGAGCCATGCAGGGATTTCCTGTACATTGACAGAACTCACTGATTAACCACCATAGTACAAACTAGCTATTCATGATTGTTGCTCAAACAGGGTCACATCTCCGTCGTTTGAAACACATTAGTTTTATTTATTTTATTTTTTATTATTTTTTTTTTTATTGTGGGAAGTCGTGGCCTAGTGATTATAGAGTTTAACTCCTAACTCTGGGGTTGTGGGTTCGAGTCTCGAGCTGGCAATACCACGATTTAGGTGCCCTTAAGCAAGGCACATAACCCCCAACTGCTTCCTGGGCACCGCAGCATAAATGGCTGCCCACTGCTCTGGGTGTGTGTTCACTGCTGTGTGTGTGCACTTTGGATGGGTTAAATGCAGAGCACAAATTGGGTCACCATACTTGGCTGTATGTCACATCACTTTCCCTTATTACTTGAGAACATTAATACAACTTTCATATCTAGAGGATTACAGCATTGTTTTAACTATTATCAATTACATTCATAAAAGCATCAAAGGAACAGACAGATTAAAACAAAATAGAAAGAAACTACTACAGGGGATAACAAAAAAAAAATCCATAAGAAAAGGATTAAAAGAATTCTATACATCCTTTCAGATTTTTTATTTCTTAGATCTTTTAAAACTTCAATGTAATGCTTAACTTCAGTTTTAATAAATGTTATTACACCATTTTTGTTTGTTTATATGATATATCCCATACATAATTCTTAAATTTATCAACAAATTTTGCTCCAAAGTCTCAAAAATATCTTTACTAGAGAATCAAACCTTTAATTTTAGTAATTTAAGTATTAAATATTCAATATCAACCCAAAAAATTTGGGTAAATACATGGAGAAGCTGCTCTGAACGACATTGAGTATTCACACTACATGAAACTTGCACACTTGCCTCTCTGCATGCTCTGATTGCTTTCTTTTCAGAGAGCGACTCCAGCCCACACGCCCCTTCCTGTTTTCTTCCTCCCAGGGACCTGTGAGGAAAAAACTGTGGGGGGCAAGGTGACTGAACGCTTGGCTATGAGCTAGCTCACACCGGCCCAGATCCCATCTGCCTCGCCCCCTCCCAGCAGATAGAGTTCTCCCATCCTCTTTGAACACATAGACCAGTGTACCTTGACTGATGCGAGTGACATGGTCTCGTTTGGTGTGGTGCAGAACGAACTATTAGATGACAGCATGTCTCTAATAGCGTTAGATGCAGAGGAAACATCAGGCTCTACTATCGACCCCACCCTTTTGTCATCTGCCAATCCCAAAGATGCTAAGGAAGGGATGGACACCACACTTTTCTGTGTTGTAGCAAATTAGCTCGACAAGGAAATATTTATGAATAATTATTGAGTGGTTATAATTAATAATGAATATTTAGATTTGATTTTAGAATCAACTGCCGGTTATTAAGCCTTTTCCCTTTTCTGTCCAAGATACTAGAAAAGGTAGTATCCTCACAGTTGTATTCCCATTTAGAGAAAAAATGGTATCTGTGAGGATTTCCAGTCAAGGTTTAGACCGCATCATAGTACTGAGACTGCTCTCCTTAGAGTTGCAAATTACCTGCTCTTATCATCTGATCGTGGTATTGGATCTTAGTGCTGCGTTCAACACTATTGGCCACAACATGCTTTTGCATAGACTAGAACACTTTGTTGGCATTAATGGAAGTACTTATATGACCGCCATTAATTCGTAGCAGTGAATGAAGAGGTATCATATCAATTACAAGTGCAGTATGGAGTACCTCAAGGCTTAGTACTAGGAACATTACTCTTCATGCTTTACATGTTATAAGGATCATCATAAGGAAAACTGGTGTTAGCTTTCACTGTTATGCTGATGATACTCTGCTCTATATTCTTTTGCAGGCTGGCGAAACATATCAATTTAAAAAACTAACTGAATTCATAGTTGATATAAAAAAAACTGGATGACGAGTAATTCATTACTGTCAAATTCTGGGACCAGAGGTGTTAATTATAGGTCCTAAAACTCTGCATTTAATAACCTAGAACACTGTCTAAGACTTGATGGCTGTTCTGTCAATTCTTGTTCATCAGTTAGGAAACCTAAGTGTACTATTTGATCGCAATCTTCCTTAGAAAGCCACATTTAAAGCTTTTGTAAAACTGCATTTTTTAATCTAAAAACATAAATCTAAATTACTGCCAAATGCAGATATGTTAATCCATGCATTTATGACCTCAAGGTTAGATTATTGTAATGCTTTATTGGGTGGTTGATCTGCATGCTTAGTAAACAAACTAAAGGCGAGACACTTCTGACTCTGTCTGTTGTTCAAGAGTGGCTTAATACAAGGAATGCGACAGCTGAAACCCATGTCTTGCATACGTCTGTGCGTAGTGGTTCTTGAAGCACAGACTCCAGCTGCAGGCCCACTCTTTGTGACTCTCCCCCACATTTTTGAATGGGTTTTGTCAAGTCACTTTTATTTATTTAGGTAGGTTATTATATATTATTATTATTATATAATTATATTATTACTATAAGGATCTCCCACAGTTGATTGTGATATTCTAGATATTATCAAATTGCCTGAGATTTGAGAATGCAGTGGACTTGGAGGAGTATAATGTGACAAGAGCTCATTCAAATATTGAGGTGCTAAACCATTTAGGACTTCATAAGTAATAAGCAATATTTTAAAATCTATACAATGTTTGATAGGGAGCCTGTGCAATGTTGACAGGACCGGGCTAATATAGTCATACTTCCTGGCATATTTCCATACTTCCTCCACCTAGTGGCCTGGAGAGTTCTCTCATTAAGGGGCAGGGGGTGCCCACCAATGGTTGGGAGAGTAATTACACGTGGTAGCAGACAACACTCCCTAGTGGCTTGGAGAGTCATAACAGGAGGAGTCTTACAGAAGCCCCTCTCTCAGGAACGGCTCCTGACGTTCTGCTGGCTATGGTTGGAGTCATGGCGGTGGAACTCTCTGATCAGGTCTGGATCTAGGATGTCTCCAGCTGGCACCCTGGACCGCTCCTCTGGGCCATAACCCTCCCAGTCCAGTAGGTATTGCACCCTTCCACGGACTCGATATGAATCAAGCAGTCTACGGACAGTATATACTGGCTGCCCACCAATGATTTGGGGTAATGGGGGGGGGCTTCTTGGCTGTGGACAGAGGAGAGCAGACAACAGGTTTCAAACGTGAAATGTGGAAAGTGGGGTGGATGAGCATAGACCTTGGTAAGAGAAGCCGGTTGGACACGCTGGTTGGCTAGTTTCTGCTGCTGTTGTGATGCTCTCAGTAAGGCTGTTTGTGATTTCCGGCAGGCCTGACAACACCGCTTGGACTAGTTGGGTTGAGCCTGGACCTCCGGTTCCTGCTCAGGAAACAAAACTGGGGGAAACCCAAATTGACAGCCCAAGGATGAATGGTGTAGGGTGTTATGAGCAAATTCAGCTCAGATCAGACGGGAGCTCCAGGTGCTTTGATTATTGGACACCAGGCATCTGAGGGTCTTCTCAATCTCTTGGTTGACCCGTTCTGTCTGACCATCAGACTGAGGGTGGAATCCAGAAGACAGACTGATGGATGCTCCAATCAGACGGCCAAAAGCTTTCCAAAATCGAGAAGTAAATTGTGACCCCCAATCAGAGACCACGTCTTGAGGAAACACATGGATCCTGAAGACATGCTGCATCATGAAGTCTGCGGTCTGACAAGCTGTGGGGATCTTAGGCAGAGGTATCAGATGACATGCTTTTGAGAATCTGTCTACTAACACAAAGATGGCTGTGTTACCTTGTGAATTAGGAAGTCCAGTAACAAAGTCCAAGGAGAGATGAGACCATGGACGTCTTGGGATGGGTAAAGGATGGAGTAGACCTTGAGGTTGGGCTTTAGGTTCTTTATTCTGGGCGTATACAGAACAGCCAGCCACAAATTTTCAGACATCCACCTGCATACTGGGCCACCAAAACCGTGTCTGGGTGTGCTTCAAAGTTCTTGCAACTCCAGGGTGACCCAAAAGAAGAGATGCATGTCCCCACTGCAACACATCAGAGCGTACAACATTAGGAATAAAAAGGCGGCCTGGGGGGCCATTACCTGGGTCAGGCTGTTGTCGTTGAGCCTTCCTTACTGCCACTTCTATTCCCCACTGAACCCCTGCCACCACCTTGGAGCTGGGAATGATGGGCTCAGGTCTGTCCTCCACATGGCATGTCAAACTGTCTCAAAAGGGTATCAGGCTTTGAGTTCTTCGAGCCAGGTCAATAAGAGAGAATGAACTCAAAGTGGTTAAAAAAGAGAGCCCATAGGGCCTGGCTTAGATTCAGCCTCTTGGCCTCCCGGATGCAGAAGAGATTATCAAATTTGTTGTTCGTAATTGAAATGCAACACTGGACATCACGTGTAAACACATGAGAGTACTACACAAGATCTTTTGACTTCCCCCAGCAAAACCAGACTGAAATTCCTAAGGGGGGGAAGGGGCCTTTGAACCTCTGGTCTCCACAGAAATCTTTGTCAAGAGAATGGCAAAGAAACTGTCTTTTCTACATATATATGGACCAAAATGAACTCAAAAAGACTTATAAATTAATATCAGTCCATCGCTTCACTCCATATTCATTTATATGTAACCCACACATTCGACTATCATGTTATAATCAATTATTGTGTATGTCTTTTAATAACTATGGGATAGCTTAAGGATATATATTCATGTCTAGTATCTATGTAATCAAATCTGCTTGCTTGAAATAGTCCTGACCATCAGTTATTTGTCAAATGTATCATATTCTTGTTATAGGAATCATGTCCAAAATTAGACCCTGCAAGAGCGGGAAAATTCGGACCACATGCTTGGTAAGATAACAAATGATTTATGATACCCCTAGCCAAGACAATATCTGATTGGTCAAGACAACATGTTAGGTGTGGCCAACAGGCCAGTTTAAATACTCAGGACACCCTAAAATCTTGCTTTTAGTCTCTAGCTATGCTTCTGCTATTAGTCTTGCCTGTTTTTAGTATGCTTTTAGCTTTTAGCTTTGCTTCTTAGCTTTAGCTTTTAGCCATTCTGTTTGTTATCACTGTTCTTTGAGCGTGGTTAGTGGGCTTCAGCCTGCACGCCTGCTGCTACTTAGCCACGATGAGAAGAAACACAACCTAGTCTCGCCAAACTTTACTTCTTTTCTTTTCCGTTTGAGAGTTTCGTGTTCTGAGTTAAGTTTTGTAACGTCGAGTCTCCGACACCTGACCTCGGGTGCCCATTCAACTTCAATCAGCCACACAACTCCATCTTCAGCCAACGCCCAACCACGGGCTTCCCAAGACGTCACTTCAACAACTACTGAACTTCCAGCCAATCAGCGACATTGGGAAAATCCCCTTTCAACGACAACAAAGGGGACTTCCTTTTCAGAGGAGATGCAAGTAACTTTACCTCCAGACTGTGACCTTTACTGGTGTATCTAATATAATTTTAACCTAATTGAGGAACTCAATGCGAGGGCTAATTACGTGATTGATGGTTGTTCATGTCTATGCAATTTAACGCATTACTGTAAACTTGGGTTTCCACATTTCCATTCTCTTAAACTCATCTTTCCCTAACTTTCGATCTTCCTGCAACTTGTGTGAATGTGTGAGTGCGTGCGTTTATGTTTTAGATTAGTTTATATGTCTTAGATTTATCTAATAATTTTTCAATTCAAGTTTATTTGTATAGCGCTTTTTACAAAACAAATCGTTACAAAGCAACTTTACAGAAAATTATGTTTCTACAATATTTAGTAGTAGCTAGTAGTTTGTGCACATTTGACAGGATTTTAGAACAAAAAAAAATAATAATAATAATACAAGACGTAGTCAGCTAGACGATGAACTATCAATATTATTAATTAAGTTATTATATGATTCAGTCACACATTTAGCAATAATTGTTAGTTCTGTTTGTTGATTCAGGGTTAGCATCATCTGAGGTCCTCTGAGGGTCAGCATCATCTCTTCTCAGGTGTTCTGGATCCAGACTGGAGCTTGTGTAAATCCTAGTTACCACGGGATGTAAATCCCGTGGCGAAACATAGAAACAAAATACAGACATCATTAGCATAGCTGCTGATCCAACAAAGTAAAATTAGTTTAACCCAAGCGAATGAATAAAAAAGCACCTTTGATCAGATGCAACTACACTCACAATTTAAAAGATACATTATTCGAATGCTTGGCGAAAGAGATGTGTTTTTAATCTAGATTTAAACAGAGAGAGTGTGTCTGAACCCCAAACATTATCAGGAAGGCTATTCCAGAGTTTGGGAGCCAAATGTGAGAAAGCTCTACCTCCTTTAGAGGACTTCGCTATCCTAGGAACGACCAAAAGTCCAGCGTTTTGTGACCTTAGGGTGCGTGATGGGTTGTAGCGTGGTAGAAGGCTAGTTAGGTACGCTGGAGCTAAACCATTTAGGGCCTTATAGGTAAGTAATGATTATTTGTAACTGATACAGAGCTTAATAGGTAGCCAGTGCAGAGACTGTAAAATTGGGGTAATATGATCATATTTTCTTGACCTGGTAAGGACTCTAGCTGCTGCATTTTGGACTACCTGTAGCTTGTTTATTGACTAGGCAGGACAACCACCTAGAAGTGCATTACAATAGTCCAGTTTAGAGGTCATGAATGCATGAACTAGCTTTTCTGCATCAGAAACAGATAACATGTTTCGTAGCTTGGCAATGTTTTTTAAGATGGAAGAATGCAGTGTTTGTAACATTGGAAATATGATTTTCAAAAGACAAATTGCTCAATCAATCACCTTTATTTACATAGTGCTTTAAACAAAATACATTGCGCCAAAGCACTGAACAACATTCATTTGGAAAACAGTGTCTCAATAATGCAAAATGATAGTTAAAGGCAGTTCATCATTGAATTCAGTGATGTCATCTCTGTTCAGTTGAAATAGTGTCTGTTTTTATTTACAATCAAGTCAGTGATATCGCTGTAGATGAAGTGACCCCAACTAAGCAAGCCAGAGGCGACAGCGGCAAGGAACCGAAACTCCATCGGTGACAGAATGGAGAAAAAAACCTTGGGAGAAACCAGGCTCAGTTGGGGGGCCAGTTCTCCTCTGACCAGACGAAACCAGTAGTTCAATTCCAGACTGCAGCAAAGTCAGATTGTGCAGAAGAATCATCTGTTTCCTGTGGTCTTGTCCTGGTGCTCCTCTGAGACAAGGTCTTTACAGGGGATCTGTATCTGGGGCTCTAGTTGTCCTGCTCTCCGCTGTCTTTCAGGGCAGTAGAGGTCCTTTCTAGGTACTGATCCACCATCTGGTCTGGATACGTACTGGATCCAGGTGACTGCAGTGACCCTCTGATCTGGACACAGACTGGATCTGGTGGCCACGGTGACCTCGGAACAAGAGAGAAACAGACAAATATTAGCGTAGATGCCATTCTTCTAATGATGTAGAAAGTACGGTGTTATGTGAAGTGTTTCCGGTTCCAGTTTACCTAATTAATGCAGCCTAAAAATCCTTTAACGGATTTGGATATTAAAAGCATATTAGTATGTTATGTGTATGCCAGGTTAAAGAGATGGGTCTTTAATCTAGATTTAAACTGCAAGAGTGTGTCTGCCTCCCGAACAATGTTAGGTAGGTTATTCCAGAGTTTAGGCGCCAAATAGGAAAAGGATCTGCCGCCCGCAGTTGATTTTGATATTCTAAGTATTCTAGTTTTGAGAACGTAGCGGACGTAGAGGAGTATAATGTAAAAGGAGCTCATTCAAATACTGAGGTGCTAAACCATTCAGGGCTTTATAAGTAATAAGCAATATTTTAAAATCTATACGATGTTTGATAGGGAGCCAGTGCAGTGTGGACAGGACCGGGCTAATATGGTCATACATCCTGGTTCTAGTAAGAACTCTTTCTGCTGCATTTTGGACTAGCTGTAGTTTGTTTACTAAGCGTGCAGAACAACCAGCCAATAAAGCATTACAATAGTCTAACCTTGAAGTCATAAATGCATGGATTAACATTTCTGCATTTGACATTGAGAGCATAGGCCGTAATTTAGATATATTTTTGAGATGGAAAAATGCAGTTTTACAAATGCTAGAAACGTGGCTTTCTAAGGAAAGATTACGATCAAGTAGCACACCTAGGTTCCTAACTGATGATGAAGAATTGACAGAGCAACCATCAAGTCTTAGACAGTGTTCTAGGTTATTACAAGTAGAGTTTTTAGGCCCTATGATTAACACCTCTGTTTTTTCTGAATTTAGCAGTAAGAAATTACTCGTCATCCAATTTTTTATATCGACTATGCATTCCATTAGTTTTTCAAATTGGTGTGTTTCACCGGGCTGCGAGGAAATATAGAGCTGCGTATCATCCGCATAACAGTGAAAGCTAACACCATGTTTCCTGATGATATCTCCCAAGGGTAACATATAAAGCGTGAAAAGTAGCGGCCCTAGTACTGAGCCTTGAGGTACTCCATACTGCACTTGTGATCGATATGATACATCTTCATTCACTGCTACGAACTGATGGCGGTCATATAAGTACGATTTAAACCATGCTAATGCACTTCCACTGATGCCAACAAAGTGTTCAAGTCTATGCAAAAGAATGTTGTGGTCAATTGTGTCAAACGCAGCCACTAAGATCCAATAAAACTAATAGAGAGATACACCCACGATCAGATGATAAGAGCAGATCATTTGTAACTCTAAGGAGAACAGTCTCAGTACTATGATATGGTCTAAATCCTGACTGGAAATCCTCACATATACCATTATTCTCTAAGAAGGAATATAATTGTGAGGATACCACCTTTTCTAGTATCTTGGACAGAAAAGGGAGATTCGAGATTGGTCTATAATTAACAAGTTCTCTGGGGTCAAGTTGTGGCTTTTTTATGAGAGGCTTAATAACAGCTAGTTTGAAGGTTTTGGGGACATATCCTAATGACAATGAGGAATTAATAATAGTCAGAAGAGGTGACTTCTGGAAGCACCTCTTTTAAGAGCTTAGATGGTATAGGGTCTAACATACATGTTGTTGGTTTAGATGATTTAACAAGTTTATACAATTCTTCCTCTCCTATAGTAGAGAATGAGTGGAACTGTTCCTCAGGGGGTCTATAGTGCACTGTCTGATATGATACGGTAGCTGACGGCTGAATGGTTGAAATTTTATCTCTAATAGTATCGATTTTAGAAGTAAAGTAGTTCATAAAGTCATTACTGCTGTGGTGTTGGGAAATGTCAACACTTGTTGAGGCTTTATTTTTCGTTAATTTAGCCACTGTATTGAATAAATACCTGGGGTTATGTTTGTTTTCTTCTAAAAGAGAAGAAAAGTAATCAGATCTAGCAGTTTTTAATGCTTTTCTATAGGATATGCTACTTTCCCGCCAAGCAATGTCTAATATAACACCCAAATTTCTGACTGTAGAGGAAGTAACAGTACATCCGTCTAGTTGCAAATTGTAATCTACAAGATTCTGTGTAGTGTTTTTTGGTCCAATAATTAATATCTCTGTCTTATCCGAATTTAATTGGAGAAAATTATTTGTCATCCAATATTTTACATTTTTAACACACTCTGTTAGCTTAGAAAATTGAGAAGTTTAATCTGGTCTCGTTGAGATATATAGCTGAGTATCATCAGCATAACAGTGGAAGCTAATTCCGTATTTTCTAATAATATTACCAAGGGGCAACATGTATATTGAAAATAGAAGGGGACCTAGGACGGATCCTTGTGGCACTCCATATTTTACTGATGATAAATGAGATGACACCCCATTTAAGTAAACAAAATGGTAGCGATCGGACAGGTAGGATTTAAACCATCTTAGAGCCTGCCCTTGAATACCTGTATAGTTTTGTAATCTATCTATGAGTATGTAATGATCTATGATGTCGAACGCAGCACTAAGATCAAGTAAGACTAGAAATGAGATGCAGCCTTGATCTGACGCAAGATGCAGGTCATTTGTAATTTTAACAAGTGCAGTTTCTGTGCTATGGTGGGGCCCGAAACCTGACTGAAATTCTTCATACAGATCATTTTTATGCAGGAAGGTGCTCAATTGAGCAGACACAACTTTTTCTAAAATTTTTGACATGAATGGAAGATTTGAAATAGGCCTATAATTTGCCAGTACACTAGGATCTAGTTTTGGTTTCTTAATAAGAGGCTTGATAACCGTCAGCTTGAATGGTTTTGGGACGTGACCTAAAGATAACGACGAGTTAATGCTCTCCTTAGAGTTACAAATGATCGCTCTTATCATCTGATCGTGGGTGTATCTCTCTATTAGTTTTATTGGATCTTAGTGCTGCGTTTGACACAATTGACCACAACATTCTTTTGCATAGACTTGAACACTTTGTTGGCATCCGTGGAAGTGCATTAGCATGGTTTAAATCGTACTTATATGACCGCCATCAGTTCGTAGCAGTGAATGAAGATGTATCATATCGATCACAAGTGCAGTATGGAGTACCTCAAGGCTCAGTACTAGGGCCGCTACTCTTCACGCTTTATATGTTACCCTTGGGAGATATCATCAGGAAACATGGAGTTAGCTTTTACTGTTATGCTGATGATACTCAGCTCTATATTTCCTCGCAGCCCGGTGAAACACACCAATTTGAAAAACTAATGGAATGCATAGTCGATATAAAAATTTGGATGACGAGTAATTTCTTACTGCTAAATTCAGAAAAAACAGAGGTGTTAATCATAGGGCCTAAAAACTCTGCTTGTAATAACCTAGAACACTGTCTAAGACTTGATGGTTGCTCTGTCAATTCTTCGTCATCAGTTAGGAACCTAGGTGTGCTATTTGATCGCAATCTTTCCTTAGAAAGCCACGTTTCTAGCATTTGTAAAACTGCATTTTTCCATCTCAAAAATATATCTAAATTACGGCCTATGCTCTCAATGTCAAATGCAGAAATGTTAATCCATGCATTTATGACTTCAAGGTTAGACTATTGTAATGCTTTATTGGGAGGTTGTTCTGCATGCTTGGTAAACAAACTACAGATAGTCCAAAATGCAGCAGCAAGAACCAGGAAGTATGACCATATTAGCCCGGTCCTGTCCACACTGCACTGGCTCCCTATCAAACATCGTATAGATTTTAAAATATTGCTTATTACTTATAAAGCCCTGAATGGTTTAGCACCTCAGTATTTGAATGAGCTCCTTTTACATTATACTCCTCTACGTCCGCTACGTTCTCAAAACTCAGGCAATTTGATAATACCTAGAATATCAAAATCAACTGCAGGCGGCAGATCCTTTTCCTATTTGGCGCCTAAACTCTGGAATAACCTACCTAACATTGTTCGGGAGGCAGACACACTCTTGCAGTTTAAATCTAGATTAAAGACCCATCTCTTTAACCTGGCATACACATAACATACTAATATGCTTTTAATATCCAAATCCGTTAAAGGATTTTTAGGCTGCATTAATTAGGTAAACCGGAAACGGAAACACTTCACATAACACCGTACTTTCTACATCATTAGAAGAATGGCATCTACGCTAATATTTGTCTGTTTCTCTCTTGTTCCGAGGTCACCGTGGCCACCAGATCCAGTCTGTATCCAGATCAGAGGGTCACTGCAGTCGCCTGGATCCAGTACGTATCCAGACCAGATGGTGGATCAGCACCTAGAAAGGACCTCTACATCCCTGAAAGACAGCGGAGACCAGGACAACTGAAGCCCCAGATACAGATCCCCTGTAAAGACCTTGTCTTAGAGGACCACCAGGACAAGACCACAGGAAACAGATGATTCTTCTGCACAATCTGACTTTGCTGCAGCCTGGAATTGAACTACTGGTTTAGTCTGGTCAGAGGAGAACTGGCCCCCCAACTGAGCCTGGTTTCTCCCAAGGTTTTTTTCTGCATTCTGTCACCGATGGAGTTTCGGTTCCTTGCCGCTGTCGCCTCTGGCTTGCTTAGTTGGGGTCACTTCATCTACAGCGATATCGTTGACTTGATAAAGATATTGAGAAGAAGTTCTTCGGCTACAGGTAACAACTCTTTCAGTAATTTAGTGGGTACAGGATCTAATAAACATGTTGTTGGTTTAGATACAGTGATAAGTTTATTTAGCTCTTCCTGTCCTGTAGTTGTAAAGCACTGCAGTTTATCTTTGGGTGCAATGGATGAAACTGAAGTGTTAGACGTTGTAGAATCTACATTCGCTATTGTATTTCTAATGTTATCTATTTTATCAGTGAAGAAATTCATAAAGTCATTACTATTTAACGTTGGTGGAATATTTGAACCAGGTGGCGTCTGGTAATTTGTTAATTTAGCCACTGTGCTAAATAAAAACCTTGGATTGTTTTGGTTATTTTCAATGAGTTTGTGGATATGCTTTGCCCTGGCAGTTTTTAGAGCCTGTCTATAGCTGGACATACTGTTTTTCCATGCAATTCTAAAAACTTCCAAGTTAGTTTTTCTCCATTAGCGTTCAAGACTACGAGTTTCTTTCTTGAGAGAGTGAGTATTACTGTTATACCATGGCACAGTACGTTTTTCTCTAACCTTTTTCAATTTGATGGGGGCAACAGTTTCTAATGTATTAGAGAAAATAGTGCCCATGTTGTCAGTCATTTCGTCTAATTCATGTGTATTTTTGGGTACAAATAGCAGTTGAGATAGATCAGGCAGGTTATTTGCGAATCTGTCTTTGGTGGCTGGAACAATAGTTCTGCCCAGACGGTAATGCTGAGGCATATAATTAATATCAGTTATACGCAGCATGCACAATACAAGGAAATGGTCTGTAATATCATCACTTTGAGATACAATATCTATAGCAGTAAGATCGATTCCATGAGATATAATTAGATCAACGTGAATATTAAAGCCTCCCATGATTAGTGCCTTATCAACTGTAACCAGAAGGTCTGCGAGGAAATCTGCAAATTCTTTTAGGAATTCTGTATATGGCCCTGGTGGTCTATACACAGTAGCCAGAGCAAGAGATACATTTAGATTTCTTTTGCATGTCTGACAGTGTAACATTTAGCAGAAGTATTTCAAAAGAGTTAAACCTGTATCCTGTTTTCTCGGTAACATTGAGAATATCACTATATATTGTTGCAACACCTCCGCCACGACCAGTCTGACGGGGCTCATGCTTTTAGCCAGGTTTCAGTCAAGCAGAGTACATCAAAATTATTATAATGTGATCATTTCATTTACAATAACTGCTTTGGGTGTGAGTGATCTAATATTTATGAGCCCAAACTTTAAAAATTGTTTTTGTTCATTTACTTTACATTTTTCTGGTTTAATCGCGATAAGATTTTTTCTAGATCCTACATTATATTTATATTTTGACCTCAATATTCGGGGAACAGACACAGTCTTAATAGTTTTTACAGTGCAAGTATTTTTATCATTTAAGCGGGTGGAACAAAACTCATCATAATGGTTATTTGAGAATTGACTTACTAGTCACATGGAGCGAAGTGTCCTGGAGATGTTGCCAGAAAGCAGCTCCGCTCCGATTTTGCTGGGGTGTAATCCATCAGCGCGAAACAGCCTAGGACGCTCCCAGAAAAGATTCCAGTTATTAACAAATAGCAGTTTCTGTACTTTACACCATGACAACATCCATTCATTTAAAGCAAAAAGTCTACAGAACCTTACGTGTCCTCGTCGATACGTGGGCAATGGTCCTGACATGATGATCGTCGCTGCGGGCGTCGTGCTGCGAACCGTCTCAATCAGGCTTCTGAAGTCCCTCTTCAGGGTCTCCGTCTGCCGCAGCGTGGTGTCGTTAACCCCGGCGTGAAGCACGACCGCTCTGGGGCTCTCGTCGCCCTTCAGGATCGCAGGATCTGCGCAGAAACATCGAAAACATTCTTGCTATCCTCAATTAAAGTTTGGATGCGTGTCTCTAATTCTGAAATCTTCTCTGTCAGCCTAACTTATAACTAAGATTGAAAGTTAGAGAAAGATGAGTTTAAGAGAATGGAAATATGGAATCCCAAGTTTACAGCAATACGTTAAATTGCATAGAGATGAACAGCCATTAATCACTTAATTAACCCTCGCATTGAGTTCCTCAATGAGGTTAAAATTATATTAGATACACCAGCACAAATGTGTGAAGGTACATTGCCTGAAGGTGTCCCTTTGTTGTTGCTGATTGGCTGGAAGTTCAGTCGCTGAAGTGACGTCTTGGGAAGCCCATGGTTAGACGTTGGCTGAAGATGCAGTTGTGTGGCTGGTTGAAGTTGAACGGGCACCCGAGGTCAGGCGTCGGAGGCTCGAAGTTACAAAACTTAACTCAGAGCTCGAAACTCTCAAACGGAAAAGAAAAGAAATAAAGTTTGACGAGACAATGTGGTGTTTCTTCTCATCGTGGCTAAGTAGCAGCAGGCGTGCAAGCTGAAGCACGCAGGAACCGCGCTCAAAGAACAGTGATGACAAACAGCATGGCTAAAAGCTAAAGCGGACCCACTTAATATTAAGTGGCCTTAACTACTACGTACTTACATTTTAATTAATAATTTACTACAATGTACTTATTGTGTACATACATGTTTTTACATTGTACTTATATTTTTTAAAAAAACTACATGTAATTTCATCTGTATTTAATTTCTGTAATTACATTTATAATTACACTGTTGACCCATACTTTACACCTTAACCCACCCTTAAACTTACCCATACCTCCAACCCTCTCCCTAATCTTACCCCTATCCCACCTCAAGGCCACCTAATATAAAGTGGGACCGCTAAAGCTAAGAAGCAAAGCTAAAAGCTGGCATGACTGATAGCAAAAGCAAGGCTAGAACTAAAAGCATGAATGACTAGTAGCAGAAGCAAAGCTAACAACTAAAAGCAAGATTTTATGGTGTCCTGAGTATTTAAACTGGCCTGTTGGCCACACCTCAAATGTTGTCTTGACCAATCAGATATTGTCTTGGCTCAGGGGTATCATAAATCATATGTTTATCTTACCAAGCATGTGGTCCGAATTTTCCCCAACCTTCCTCTTGAAGGTTCTTATTTTGGACATGATTCCTATAACAATGTATATGATACATTTGACCAATAATTGATTGTCAGGACAATTTCAAGCAAGCAGATTCAATTACATAGATACTAGGCATGACTATGTATCCTTAAGCTATCCCATAGTTATCAAAAGACATACACAATAAGTGATTATAACATGATAGTCGAATGTGTGGGTTACACATAAATTAATATGGAGTGAAGCGATAGACTGATTCATTTATAAGTCTTTTTTAGTTCATTCTGGTCCATATATATGTACAAAAGACAGTTTCTTTGCCATTCTCTTGACAAATATTTCTGTGAAGACCAGAGGTTCAAAGCCCTTCCCCGTTAGGAATTTCAGTCCGGTTCTGCTGGATGGGGGAAGTCAATGGAACTTGTGTAGTACTCTCATGGGTTTACATGTGATGTCCTGCGTTGCATTACAATTACGGACAACAAATTTGACAAACTTTTCTTTGAATTGAAATTGTAAATAACTGTTCTAGTGGTGTTGAAAGGTTGAAAGCTGTTGTGTGAACAAGTTGGTTGGTCATCTTGCTTGGGACATGTGGCACAGAATGTTTTATGTCTTCCTGAGGAATTCGGCTTGTGTTTCAAACACAGCCCTGATCGACTCTTTAATTTGTCTGGTTCGAGTCATTTCTGTTACATATCCCCCTTTCGATCAGTGAGGTGTTTAGCTGAAGACATCGTCGATCGCTGGAGAAACAAAGGCAGAAGAAGCAGACAAACACAGAAAACAACAAGACAACACCTCCATGACAGTTACTGTACTGGTGCAGGCATCAGGTTATTTAGGTACACGTGGTTAAGTTCAATTAGTCAATGTAGTTTAGGACATTGAGGATATTTTAGATCGTTTTGGAAATCGTTGTTTTATTTTGATTCGTCAATCAAATTTGTGGTTAACTTTGTTTAGTTCTTCTAGGTTGTCTTACTTTACACGTTTACCGTTAGTTTTCTAGTAATCTCATTTTTAATTAAATAAATTGACCTATCATGAATGGAGCTCTCTAGCTTCCATACAGTTTAGAGTGGCTGGCGGATATTAGGTGTTGCGAGTCAATCCTAATGTCAGACCTTCGACCCTTGCAGGGTGTCTAGGCGTTTCACCTACTCAGGAAAGAGGGAAAGGAGAAGGATAGGTAAAAGAAGAACAAAACAAAACAAAGCTGCTGTGGGTTTTCCTAGCATTACAACTACTATTGAGCTAGGATGTCAGGTGCAGCTAGTGTGTCATGAACCTTAACTTAGTCAGGTGTTCTGCCTATTGTGAGGATGGCTGCACGTTTCTTCATGGTGGGTATGTGTACCTTTGTTACGCTAAACGTTGGATATTCTACCTGTGGGAAGAATACGTTTGTTGAATGTGTTATCGGTAGATGTGTTTACCTCTGGGTGTAGGTAATGTTGTGTGTGTTAATGGTGTAGTGCATGTGTGGTCAGATCTGTTCAAGTCTATGTTGTCTCCCCCCTTTTCTAGTATGTCACTGAAGACTGGCTCTTAGCATCCTTGGCTTGGATGAGGGCGTGTCCATGGTCTAATGGGGTTCAGTCCAGCAAGGCAGGAAGTTCTTTAGCAGACAGTCGGAGGCAGTTTGGCATGGCTGTGTGAAGCTGGGTTGCAAAACCTTGTCTCTTATGTTGCATTCTTCTTGTGGTGCCTTCTGGCTGTAGCAGACTTTCTGTGCTCTGGTGGTTGCTGTTGCACAAACAGGGAATGTGGTTCTTGGAGTCTGAGTTCATTTGACAGTTTGTTAGTGACTGTGTTAGGTGACTGAGGTGATGTCCTTTAGTACCTCAGATTTTTCATCAACGGTTGGCCGTGAAAGACTTGTTCGTTCTGGGTGGTTGTTGAACAGGTGCTTGTCATCTCTGATGTGGTGTACCAGGTGATCACCGGCCTTACATTCTGTCGCTTGTCACAGCGAGCACGACTCAACTTTGTGGTCATTTGCATGTTAATGGTCTTGAAAGAACTCTCTCAGTTGTTTCATGACTTGTTCCTGGTGTCTTCTGATGGTAAGCTGTCATGTTCTTGTGCATACTCAGCACTGTGCATGTCTGAGTGTTGCTGAGGTGGGTTTTGTTGTCGCTTACCCACATGAGTTGCTCTTGGATGAGTCAGGTGATTACCTTTGGATATCTGGTTAGGTTTCCAGATGTTAACCTTTTGGTTTCTTGAGAAGCGTGGCTGGTCCCATGGATTTTTCCAGCAGTTGGGCTGAAAACGGTTGTGGATATGGGTGTCACGCTCTCTATGCTCTTGATGGAAGACTCTGGCGTCGTGATGCCAGTGGGTGTCGTCCAGTGCAAGGCTTGAGTCTTTGTTGACAGAGTTCAAGAGTGTGGAGATTCTGTTACCTTTCTTTGAGGCCATCTTCTGCTTGTTATAGGCCTTCCGTGTTAGGTCACGCAACTGTTGGATGGTCATGGAGTTCGGACAGGCCATAACACCTAGATGGTGACTGACTCCAGGGTGCAGATTCTTTAGAAAGAGGCTTTTAAAGTTCACATTCTCTTCAAAATCTGGACTTAGTTTGACTGGGCTGTCGATCTAGAAAGTTTCGTACCTCGGGACTGGACGTGGCTCTAAGGAGGTATAACCAGTCTCTGTCAGTCACATGAGGTCTCACTTCCAGATGAAATTCGATATCTTGCAGGTAAGCTTGGATGTCAGGGCTCTCTGTGGAGTCCGGGTTGAACCTGCTGATGTTTTCAGACAGCTGGTTGAGGTCTTTGATTGTCATCCCGTGTGCAGCTCCAAGGCCTTGGACGGGAGGTTTTCTTTCGTTGGCAGAAAAGGGTTGTGTGGCGAAGGCATGTGAGGTTTTGGGTTGTGGCCCTTCGCTCCTTTCATCATATGCCAGTTCTTGGATGTGGGACTCTGCTCTGCTCAGCAGTGATGAGGCTAAGAGAGGTTTCTCTTTCCTTGGCTCTTGTTTGTGCTTGTAAGCATTTTGGAGTTCTTTTCTGACCATGTAGAGCTCATCGTTTGTATCGTCTAGTTGTTGGGTCCGTTTCAGTTCTGTACCTTTCAAGGTAGTCTTTCAAAGCACTGATTTCAGAATTCTTGTTTCTGATGTCTAGCTTGGCTTTCTCTAGTAGCTGTTCGGCATACTGGAGTCTGTATAACAGGTCTTTCTGAGCAGCCGTTGTATGTTGCTGGTTGAGCTGAGCTGCTGCCAGGGCTGCTTGGAGCTTCATAACTTGTTCCGTTGTTTCCTGCTCCCTCTAGCTAGGTGCTTTGAGTTGATCTTGAACTTTCACTTCCAGCTTGTCTATGCGATATTGAGCACGTGTCAGCTCCTCTTGAAGGTGGGTGATGTGCTTGTCGCTCAGTTTCAGCTGGGTTGTGAAGGCATAGATTAGGGAGCTTGTGATCTTGACTAGCTCCTCGTGGTTGTTGTTCTGGCTTGAATCTTCTGTCAGGAATCTTCTCAGGATTAGGATTACTATTAAAAATAATAATAGTTCAAATGTCTTGGGGGTGAGGCTGTCTTTCATGCCTTTCAGCCAAGTGTTCAGATCTTCCCCATGGGCAATGGGGTCTGCGGCATGTTGGCACGCTAGGGAGAAGAGAGACTGACACAGATCTGTGTGGAGTAAAGGCCTATGTGTTGTGGGACAACTAAGTGTTGTATCAGTGATTGTGAACCACTAGTGAAGTGTGGTGATGATTGTGTTGGTCTCGGGGTGTCTAGGTAGACTAGAGATGCGAAGACTTTGTCACTCTAATGAGGAAGAGGAAAAGAGAGAAAGAGGTGAAAAACAAATTCAATGACAAGCAAAAATTTATGTTTTTCAAATGAGGAAAATATTTTTTTCCCAATTAAATGTTATCAAGAAGTTAAACAATATTATTAAATCTCTTGTTTTAAATCTCCTTACAGTTGGACTGCTCACCAGGGAGGCTGCGAAGGCGACAGTTGTTCAACACATATCTCTATTAAATTTATCTCAATGTTGGATGAGATGCTAAAACTTGGATTGCGTTTCCAAATGTAGGGAGGTTAGGAAGAACAAAGGAGAGGATGATTACAATCAAAATTCATAAGGATGATTCGTGGTCTTTGGCACGATTGTGTATTAACTTAGAATTAACTTAGAATTGATTGATGGTTCTTACACGTCCTACAAATGTAAAAAGAGAAGAGGAAAGTAAAGGAGAGAGAGGACTGAGATGGTAAGTCTCAGTAGCGGTTATCTCAACTACAAGGAGAGCATTGTTTTAGTTTCTATACAACTAATCAAACAAAATAAACTTTAAGTGAAAGAGAGTTGTCTTTCTAATTTATTTGAACTTGTAGTGAGGGATAACAATGTCTACTTTTAGGGCTCAAGTGTGTCGTTCCCAGGCTAGGATACACAAAGTAAAGAAATTGTAAGAAATTAAAAAAATAATAAACGGGCAAAATATGCAAAAATTTAATTAAATAGAGGAAATCAATAAGTAAAACAATAGTGGTTAAGTGTATAACCAAAATAGGAAGAGGGGTTAAACGTAATCAAATAAGTAAAGGTCTGAATAGCATATATTCAGATGGGTAATAAATAGATTAGGTAGAATAAGTTTACTTAACTTCCAAAGTTCAAGGCGTATTCATTCCTATGATAATTAGGCCCAAAAGAGAATACTAGAAGTACGATCATATGAAATGATCTGAGAGGGAAATTTTGATTATTCAAAATAAATTTAATGTTTCAATTAAATTTCAATTTGACTATTAATAATTGTGAGTCAGTATTTCCCTTTCTAGTAAAATGAAAAATAAGTGGTATAGTGAGAAAAGAGAGCAATAAGAGGGTTAAAAAGGGTTAAATCACGTCAGCGTTGCCCAAGCACACTCTATTCATCCACTGGATTGTAATGCAAACGGCTAACCTTTGAGGCTAGTGGCTTTAGCATAGACTTCAATGTAAATGCAACAGTTTCGTTAGCTTAGCAACACCGTGGAGTTTGTTTACACTGGTGTCGATGCGCTGCGCGTGCACAGTTCAGAGTTGCTCCGGAAGTACGTTAAGGCTTCCGTGTCACGGTCGACACTATGGCAACCAAAACACACTCTAGTGGATTAACATTATCACATGTATCGTTGCATTGTTGCAAATACAGTTAAGCATGTAACATGAAATGTCGGCTCATTTCAACACTGTACAAATAACAACACCGCTTTCAGTTGGTTTTGCGATGTGGCACTTAAACTCTCAGTTTGTATAGAGTCAAATTTATCTTTTTTTTTTTTAATCTTATTTATTAAGTGGTAATACTCAGGTGGAAAATATGTTTTTGATTGTAAGGGTCTCTTTGTGGTACAAATTCACTTCTACAAACCTTAAGTCTCTGATTTTATAAAAATGTATCTACCAGTGGCTTAGATTCCCTTATTAATATTCACTGTTCCTTCCATTTCTGAAGTGATGTAGCGTATCAGACCCGAACCAGACAAATTAAAGAGTCGATCAGGACTGGGGTTGAAACACGAGCCGAAAGAAAGGCAACATGAGGTCGTAAATCATTCCTAGTGCAAGAGTCAGAAGCAAGATAACCAACCAACCAACTCCTTCACAGAACAGTTTTCAACATTAACACCACTAGAACAATTATTGACAATTTCAATTCCGAGAAGAGATTGTAACATTTGGGGCAAGTAATCAAGATGCAACGCTGGCCAGTACATGTAAACCCATGAGAGTAATAAACAAGATCCTTGAATTGACTTCCCATTGACTTCCCCCCACCTAGCAGAACCAGACTGAAATTCCTAAAAGGGCCTCTTAACCTCTGGTGCCCACAGAACATCTTTCGTCAGAGAATGGCACAAGAACTGTCTTTTAATGAACTAAAAAAGATTTATAAATGAATATCAGTCCATTGCTTAACTCCATATTAATTCATATGTAATCCACACATTTGACTATAATGTTTATAATCACTTATTGTATGTCTTTTAATAACTATTGGATCATTTCCAAGTCCTCTATTGCAAGTTTTCAAATGGAGCAAAATGCTGCAACAAGATTTATAACAGGAGTCGATTTTAAAATATGGTCTTGCACCCTCGTACCTGTCTAAACTTTTAAATCTGAACACATCAATCAGGTGTCTGAGGAAGTGAAACTGTGTGTACAGTCTTCTGTCCATGTCCAGAAATGTAAGAAAAACATCATCAAAGCAGTCCATGTGACATCAGAGGGTCAGTTAGAATTTTTTGAAGCATCGAAAATACATTTTGGTCCAAAAATAGCAAAAACTACGAATTTATTCAGCATTGTCTTCTCTTCCATGTCTGTTATGAGAGAGTTCAAAACAAAGCAGTTTGTGATATCCGGCTCGCGAACGAATCATTCGATGTAACTGGATCTTTTTAAACCAGTTCACCAAATTGAACTGAATAGTTTTAAACGGTTCGCGTCTCCAATATGCATTAATCCACAAATGACTTAAGCTGTTAGCTTTTTTAATGTGGCTGACAGCCCCTCTTCAAACAAACAGAGTTCAAACAAAGCAGTAACTGCGGAGTAAGTAATTTACTCAAACAATACACTGACTGAACTGCTGTGAAGAGAGAACTGAAGATGAACGGATGAGCCGAGCCAGATAATGAACAAAAGACGGACTCGTTCTCAAGTAAAGAACCGTTCTGTCGGACGCGTCCGATTCGAGAACCCGAGGAGCTGATGATAACTGCAGTCTGGGTATTGTTCAAAATCTTTCGATCTGGTGCCAATTTCGATACCTTAGTTTCGATACTGGTTCCTAACGATACTTTTTTCGATACCATATGTTTTAAAATCCATTTCAACATTCAAAACTTTAATTTTTTCACCTTAATTAAAACAAATTCTGGTAACACTTCACACTCAGGATAACATTATTAATACAACTGGTTATTCTTTTTGGATAGGGGTGCACCATTCAAGGGTGGGACCAAAAAGTGGCCCTGGACTTTCTGGCCCACAGCAGCCCATCACATCATAACGCAAACGCCCCTGTTTTGATGCAATTTATTAATTTAATATTTAAGTAAACAGTTTGTGGATTTTAACCAATAGGGCAACTGATCCTCCGTTGAAAAAACAAACAAAAAACAGCAGCTGTTCATTTAGCGACTCCTAGTAAGCGATACATGCTCATCAAGACACAAACATTCTTCTAGAACTGACACTTTACATTCAGTTAGCAGATCCATATGAATCATGCATGAAATAGAAGTTTATAAACTCAAACGATAGCTTTATGAGCTTTACAGATGAACTTGAAGTCTTTATTCATTCAAGATGTTCAATAATAGATAATCTTTGGCTCAGTAATAGAAGTTCATGATCCGATTAGTGAACCGATGATTCTTTTGAGTCAATCTTTTAAAATAATAATTTATTTTGTTTAACGAAACCAGGGCGGAAACCAGTGTTTCACAAACTGGATAGATCTGAGGTGCAGGGCTCGCAAAATCGTTAGCCCCACGTCCAGGGGCTATTGTGTTTTCCAGTCTGACAGGCTATCATGAATAGTGATGTAAAATTCCTAACTTGATTTGCGTTGTTCACTCGCTTAAAGGGGTGAAACGGATCATAGCTGCTCGTTTGCACTTGTTTCTAAATCTTGCTGATTCAAGCATTTTAAACAATTTGCGCGCATTCATAGCTTGCCCGGACTCATTCAAAGCACGCGCTGCGAGCAGCATTTCAGACGATGTGCATACAGAGAATGAATTCATCTTTCGCGTATCGTAATTTCTGAATGAACACATAAACACACAATTATATCAAAATAATTGTCTCTGCAAGTATTCTCGTAAACACAGTCAGTTATGTTTTAAGTGAATGTATACAGTGGCCTGCTGCTCAGAGAAATTTGCTGAACTGGATAAATCTGTCTCTCTCTCTCTGTTTTTTAGACGATGTGAAAGGGGGCGTGTTTCAAGATATGCAATGGAGTAGACCAAACTAAACAGGGAGGGGTGGAAAAACACTAATCCAAACAAATGCTTCATTAAATTGGTGGTATTGCCGGCTTTGGTTGCAATACTCTTATCGCATATGTTGCACTTTGCTGACTCGGCATCCACTTTTATAAAGTGTAGCCACACTTTAGACCTCTTTGGCATTGTAAAACGGAAACGTTTTGAGAAAAAACAACTACACTTGTGTTGTGTGACTGCGAGTATCTTCAGAAAAACTCCCCGTCACGTCACGTGGTGGTGGTCAGCCAATCACGGCGAATTTAGGTCCTTACATGCACGTATGCTACAAGCTCACACAGACACAGCCGCTTGGCAAAAAAAAAATAAAAAAAAACGGCCACTTGGCTTTTGGACCCGAAATTTGGCACCGAAAGATAAATAATTTTTCCGATACTCATAGTATCTAAGTTTTTTATTCGATACCACAAAGGCATCGAAGTTCGGTACCTAGCCCTACGCATGTGTGATTCAGTGTGAAGCAGACTGACACACAGAGCGTCTGAACTGATTCTTTTGGTGATTGATTCTGAACTGATTATGTGCTAATTTTATGAGCCCAGGTAAACCAAAGTCTTGAATCAAGGGAAATCATTGCCAATGATGCCATAACGTTGAGAGCAAAAGAACAGGTGAACCATTTTCTTCAACCGGTTTATTGAATCAAACTGTCCGAAATAAATACTGGTGATACGAAAACCAATGCAACTGGTTTTTGACTCCTGAACGAGTCATTTTCTGGCTCGGCTCGGTGTTCATCTTCAGTTCTCTCTTCACAGCAGTTCAGTTAGTGTACTGTTTGAGTAAATGAATTACTCCGGGATATTGGTTTGTTTGAACTCAGAGGGAGTGTCAGCCACATTAAAAAAGAGTAATGCGTATTGGAGACGCAAACCGCTTAAAACGATTCAGTTCGAGTTGGTGAACTGGTTCAAAAAGATCCAGTTACTTCGAATGACTCGTTCGCGAACCGGATATCACAAACTGCTTTGTTTTGAACTCTCTCATAACAGACACGGAAGAGAAGGCAAAGCTGAATAAAGTCGTAGTTTTTGGACCAAAATGTTTTTTCGATGCTTAAAAAAATTCTAACTGACCCTCTGATGTCACATGGACTACTTTGATGATGTTTTTCTTACCTTTCTGGACATGGACAGTAGAACGTACACACAGTTTCAATGGAGGGACTGAGAACTTGGGACTAAATCTAAAATATCTTAAATGTTGTTCCGAAGATAATATTAGGTCTCACGGGTTTGAATGACACAGGTTATTAATTACATAATTTAGATTTTTTGATGAACTGGGTGTATCTCTCTATTAGTTTTATTGGATCTTAGTGCTGCGTTTGACACAATTGACCACAACATTATTTTGCATAGACTTGAACACTTTGTTGGCATCAGTGGAAGTGCATTAGCATGGTTTAAATCGTACTTATATGACCGCCATCAGTTCGTAGCAGTGAATGAAGATGTATCATATCGATCACAAGTGCAGTATGGAGTACCTCAAGGCTCAGTTCTAGGGCCGCTACTCTTCACGCTTTATATGTTACCCTTGGGAGATATCAGCAGGAAACATGGTGTTAGCTTTCACTGTTATGCTGATGATACGCAGCTCTATATTTCCTCGCAGCCCGGTGAAACACACCAATTTGAAAAACTAATGGAATGCATAGTCGATATAAAAAATTGGATGACGAGTAATTTCTTACTGCTAAATTCAGAAAAAACAGAGGTGTTAATCATAGGGCCTAAAAACTCTACTTGTAATAACCTAGAACACTGTCTAAGACTTGATGGTTGCTCTGTCAATTCTTCGTCATCAGTTAGGAACCTAGGTGTGCTACTTGATCGCAATCTTTCCTTAGAAAGCCACGTTTCTAGCATTTGTAAAACTGCATTTTTCCATCTCAAAAATATATCTAAATTACGGCCTATGCTCTCAATGTCAAATGCAGAAATGTTAATCCATGCATTTATGACTTCAAGGTTAGACTATTGTAATGCTTTATTGGGTGGTTGTTCTGCACGCTTGGTAAACAAACTACAGCTAGTCCAAAATGCAGCAGCAAGAGTTCTTACTAGAACCAGGAAGTATGACCATATTAGCCCGGTCCTGTCCACACTGCACTGGCTGCCTATCAAACATCGTATAGATTTTAAAATATTGCTTATTACTTATAAAGCCCTGAATGGTTTAGCACCTCAGTATTTGAATGAGCTCCTTTTACATTATACTCCTCTACGTCCGCTACGTTCTCAAAACTCAGGCAATTTGATAATACCTAGAATATCAAAATCAACTGCGGGCGGCAGATCCTTTTCCTATTTGGCGCCTAAACTCTGGAATAACCTACCTAACATTGTTCGGGAGGCAGACACACTCTTGCAGTTTAAATCTAGATTAAAGACCCATCTCTTTAACCTGGCATACACATAACATACTAATATGCTTTTAATATCCAAATCCGTTAAAGGATTTTTAGGCTGCATTAATTAGGTAAACTGGAACCGGAACACTTCACATAACACCGTACTTTCTACATCATTAGAAGAATGGCATCTACGCTAATATTTGTCTGTTTCTCTCTTGTTCCGTGGTCACCGTGGCCACCAGATCCAGTCTGTGTCCAGATCAGAGGGTCACTGCAGTCACCCGGATCCAGTACGTATCCAGACCAGATGGTCGATCAGCACCTAGAAAGGACCTCTACTGCCCTGAAAGACAGCGGAGACCAGGACAACTAGAGCCCCAGATTCAGATCCCCTGTAAAGACCTTGTCTCAGAGGACCACCAGGACAAGACCACAGGAAACAGATGATTCTTCTGCACAATCTGACTTTGCTGCAGCCTGGAATTGAACTACTGGTTTCGTCTGGTCAGAGGAGAACTGGCCCCCCAACTGAGCCTGGTTTCTCCCAAGGTTTTTTTTTTCTCCATTCTGTCACCGATGGAGTTTCGGTTCCTTGCCGCTGTCGCCTCTGGCTTGCTTAGTTGGGGTCACTTCATCTACAGCGATATCATTGACTTGATTACAAATTAAAACAGACACTATTTCAACTGAACAGAGATGACATAACTAAATTCAATGATGAACTGCCTTTAACTATCATTTTGCATTATTGAGACACTGTTTTCCAAATGAATGTTGATCAGTGCTTTGGCGCAATGTATTTTGTTTAAAGCACTATATAAATAAAGGTGATTGATTGATTGATTGATTGATGAACTAACCCTTTAATCATGCATTTGCCATTTTTGGACCTAGGCTCTGGAACAGTCTTTTTGTTTCTATCTCAGATCCCTGTCCTCTGTGCATGAGTTTAAACTGAAGTTAAAGTCCTATCTTTTGTCCCGAGCTTTAAGCAATTCTTTAAGAAAACTCGTTTTATCTGATATCCCCGTCATATGTGCATGAGTTTAAATTGAAGTTAAAGTCCTATTTTTTGACCCAAGCTTTAAGCATTTCTTAATTATGTTTTATTTATTTTTTATGTCTTATTACTTTCTTTATCTGTAACTTATCTTTATATTCTGTAAAACACTGTGGTCAACTCCTGTTGTGTTTATTTGTGCAATTAAATTAAATTAAATTAAATTAAATTAAATTAAATTAAATTAAATTAAATTAAATTAAATTAAATTAAATTAAATTAAATTAAGAAAGGTTAGAGTGTAGGCTGTCACCCTCCACCTTGGAAGTGTATGTCGCTGCTATCGCAGCGCATCACAATGCAGTGGACGGCTGTTCTCTCTGAAGGCATGGCCTGATAGTTACCTTTCTCAGGGGTGCCAGAAGGTTGAATCCTCCTAGGTCACACCTGAGTCCTGGATGGACTCCAGAGGGGTCCCTTTGAGCTGCTTGAGTCAGTTGAGCTGAAGTTCCTATCTCTCAGCACTCCTGATCACGCTCACTTCCATCAAGAGGGTCGAGGACCTCCAAGCATTTTCAGTAAGTGAAGAGTGCCATGTATTTAGGCCACCCTACTCTAATGTTGTCCTAACATCCCAGCCAGGATACATGTTCAAGATTCCCATCACTCCCTTCTGAGACCAGGAGATGAACCTACAAATGCTGCGCCCAGAGGTAGCAGATCCAGACTTGCTGTTGCTGTGTCCCGTAAGAGCACTATGCATATATGTGGACAACACCCAGAGCTTCAAAAGCTCTTAGCAGCTCCTTGTCTGCTTTTAAGGCTAGCAGAAAGGAATAGCTGTCTCTAAGCAGAGGTTGGCCCACTGGATAGTGGATGCCATCGCCTTGGCATACCAATCCCAGGGTGACCCATACCCCCTGGGTGTGAGAGCTTACTCAACTCAGAGAGTGGCGTCCTCTTGGGCATTGGCACATGGTGCCTCTCTGGCTGTGCGACACCTAACACCTTTGCAAGGTTTTACAACCTTTGTGTAGAGCCAGTTTCTTTCTATGTGTTGGGTAACAGATAAGTGGTGGGAAGGACTGGTTCAGTGTCATGCTTGTCAATGTCATGTAGTACTGCCCCCTGGGTCTGTCCATATCAGTATCACCACGTCACCTCCTTACGGGTAGGATGTGGTCTCCGTAGTGACCTTTTTTCTTAAGGCTGACCTTTTCACTTGCCCATCATTCTGCCAGGCTGAAAGAAAAAAAAAAGTAGGAAAGATTTGAAGCAATCTTTCACTGAAGGTTGAAATCCCTTCCAAAAAGGTTTTATGTGGATGGAACATCAGCATGGCTTTCGTCAGCAGTGATGTACTCACCCTTTGGTCCCCTTCAGTAACAAGGTCAGTGAATTTACACTCGGTCGTTGGGAAGGTTAGACCTTAGTGTAGCTTTTGTGACATGCTTGTCAAAACTTGCAGTGCAACGTTTCAGGTTTGGAGTTTTCCATGGACCCCATATGTTGTTCGACATAACTCATGGTGTATGACAAAAAGGGAATGTCTCGGTTACGTATGTAACCCTCATTTACTGATAGAGGGAATGGAGATATTATGTCCTCAGGCCACAACCTTGAACTATTCTCTGTTGTCAGGACATGTTCTTGGTTCCTCAGCATAAAACCTAATGAGTGGATGTGCGCTGTCGCCTTATATACCCGTAGGCACAGAAAGTGGCTCAGCGTATAGATAATTAAATAACAAAAAATAAATATTCAACTGTAACTATGCTTCCACTATTTGAGCTCACTGATTGGTTTAAGAATAAACCGCCAATTTATCGTATATATTTTTGCTGCATATGCTACAGAATAACAAATTCAAACATGCATAAATGGCTGTCAATATGTTCCTTCCTGACTGCTTGCTCCACTGACTGTCTACCCACTGCCGAGCTCTGCCTGGATCTGGTTCTCCAGTTTTGCTGAGCGGTGCCAACCGGAGTTATTTTCTTTTCATTGCCAGTTCATTCAATAAAGACAGTTAACAATCTAGCTTCTGAGTACTAAGTTATTAACCCAACAATAGCGGGGTCAGTTAATTATTTTTGCAGTGGGCCGTGCAAACATATGTGCTTGGTTGTGGTAAAAACCAAGCACATAGGCAGAGGCAGAATGTGAATCCATCTTTGAGAGACTCTCTGAATTCCACTGTGGCGTTTTCCCCGGACACCGCGATCTGAGGTATTGTCTGAAAATTCGCGTCGGCTTACAATGGCATTGTTAAATGTCAGATCAGTGGTAAATAAAACTGTTATTGTTAATGACTTCTTCTCTTCGCGGAAATTGGACTTCTTGTTCATTACAGAATCTTGGCTTACTACTGGGGATCTTAGCCCTTTCTCAGAACTTTTACCTCCAAAATGTTTGTTCTTAAATTCACCTCGTAAATCTGGTCGCGGTGGAGGCTTGGTTACTATTTTTAAAGACACATTTTCTTGCCGCCAAATTATGATAAATGACTATCAGAGTTTTGAGCTGCAGCTGTTTATACTGGACATGAATTTCCCACTTTTGGTTGCTCTGATATACCGCCCCCCAAAAAGCAGAACACAAACTTTTTAAACGAGTTTGCAGACTTCCTGGGGGAATTTATACCAAAATATGACAAATTGTTGATCCTTGGTGATTTTAATGTACATGTATTTGTTGTTCTACTAAATGCATTTGATCTAGAACAACATGTGAATGTCCCCACTCATAAAATGGGACATACACTTGATCTGGTGCTATCATATGGCTTTTCTCTGTCGGATCCTGAGGTGTCTGACAATGTGTTTTCTGATCATAAATCTGTCTTGTTTTCTGTTCCTTGGGTTTCTAATATTCCAAAAGTCACTCAATGTACCCGTAAATCTCGATTAATCACCTCTACCACCAGCAAAGCCTTTTCATTAGCTTTCTGTGACGCTTTTAAATCAGTAGATGTCAGTAAATGTGACTTGAGTGCAGAGGACCTCCTGTCCAGACTTAACTCCACATGTGTAGATGTCTTAGACTCAGTTGCTCCTGTAACATCCACAAAACTTAAACCTAGATCTGAGCCTTGGATCGATGAAAACATACGTTCTCTGAGGCAGTGTTGTAGGAGAGCGGAGCGAAAGTGGAAAAAGGACCGGCTCCAAATTTCATTTGAAATTTTAAGTGACTCACTATCAAAATTTCAGAAGTCAGTGAGAGCAGCTAAATCCAGGTACTCATTGAAAAGAATTACCATAGACCTAAAACACTTTTTACTATTTTTAACGCTGTTGTTAATCCAACTATTCGTGAGCACCCAGATGCGTCAAAAACTATGTGTGATGACTTTCTTAGATATTTTATAAATAAAATCAGTGATATCAGGTTAGGGATAGTCCCACCTGCGTTTGATCCTTCAATTACTACTTTTGGTTCTGCTGAGTTGAACCAGTTTGAACCTATCTCTCTTATATATCTTCAAGAAATAGTGTGTCAGTTAAAGCCGTCTGGCTCCTCTATTGATGCTCTTCCACCATATTTCTTCAAACAAGTTTTTGATGCTGTGGGTCCTTATTTTGTGACCATGATAAATCAATGTTTGGAAAGTAGTATTGTACCTGATGTGTTAAAACATGCCACAGTTTATCCCTTGCTTAAGAGGCCGAACTTAGATCCTTCTGTTTTAGCCAACTACAGACCCATTTCTAATTTGTCTTTTATTTCAAAGATCTTAGAAAAAGTAGTTCTGCAACAACTACAAAGCTTTCTGGATGAAAATAAGATCCTTGACGTTTTTCAATCAGGTTTTAGAAAACAACACTCAACTGAGACTGCACTTCTGAAGGTTTTAAATGATATTTTATTAACTGGTGACTCTGGGGATCATGCTGTGCTAGTGCTCCTAGACTTGAGTGCTGCTTTTGACACTGTGGACCATGCCATCCTGCTAGCTCGTTTGGAACACTGTGTAGGCATAAAAGGAAGTGCTCTTGAATGGTTTAACTCTTATCTTTCAAATCGAAGTTTCAGAGTTAACATAGGTGAACATTTTTCTGAGGAAGCTACCTTGTCCTGTGGTGTTCCCCAGGGCTCCATTTTAGCTCCTATTCTTTTTTCATTGTATATGCTCCCTTTGGGTTCTATTTTTAGAAAGCATGGCCTGTCATTTCATTGCTACGCAGACGATACTCAAATCTATTTGCCCTTAAAACAGAGCTCAAATGGTTTGGAAGCACTTATGTCTTGCCTGTCTGATTTGAAAGCCTGGTTGTCTTTAATTTTTTTTCATTTTAATGAGAGTAAAACAGAAATAATTGTGTTTGGTCCATCAAATTCTTTTACTGTGCCTAAAGTAACCCTAGGTGATAAAAATCTATCTGTGAAGCCTTGGGTATAAAATCTGTGTGTTATCTTCGATGATGGTCTAAAGTTTGACAAACAGATAAATTCAGTGGTTAAATCATGTTTCTTTCAGCTTCGACTACTAGCAAAAGTTAAACCCATTTTATCTACTAGAAATTTCGAAAAAATTATTCATGCTTTTATTACATCTAGATTGGACTACTGCAATTCGCTGTATCTAGGGATTAGTCAGTCAGCCCTATCTCGCTTGCAGATGCTAGGCTTTTATCGCGCTCCAAAAAATGGGAGCGTATTATACCGGTTTTACGCTCTCTACACTGGCTACCCGTGCGCTATCGAGTTAATTTTAAAATTCTACTTTTAGTGTTTAAATTATTAAATGGTCTTGCCCCTACTTATCTTTCTGATTTATTGACTGAACACCGACCCCTCTTGTCTCTCCGGTCGTCCAACCAGAGATTATTATGCATCCCCAAGTCGAGGCTGAAATGTAGGGGGGACCGCGCTTTCTCGGTAGCTGCCACTAGATTGTGGAATGCATTACCCCTTTGTATTAGATCTGCACCTTCACTATCCTTTTTTAAATCTATGTTGAAAACGTACCTCTTTGATTTAGCATTTTAAAACTGCGAATTTTCTACTGTATTGTTTTATTGTTTTTATTGTATTATGTTTTGTCTTATTGAAATGATTTTATAGTTGTTCAGCACATTGGTCAACCAGTGGTTGTGTTTAATAGTGCTATATAAATAAAACTGACATTGACATTTGCAGGAGTTTATTAAAGGAAGATCGTACATTCAGAGTCGTGTTACCAGGCAATGTGTCAATACGGGGCAGTCCGATCTTTCAACATACACAGGGGTTATCCAGTAGGCAGAGACGAGTAGGCAGGCAAACAGGTCAAACACAAACATCAGTCCAATCAAGCAATATATCCAAAGGGGCAATCAAAGAGACGTGAACGAGATAACAGGCAGAATCTTGATGTCACGGTTCATGAATCGGCTGTCTCACACTGAGGTGTCTGTGTGGGTGTGGTTACTCATTGTGTTGATTATTGTCACCAGCTGTCGTTGATTTCACCTCCCTTTATATGTCAGTAATTTCCCTCTCATGTTGTCAGATCATTGTGGTTGTTCACTGGTGTGCGTCAAGCCCTTGTGTCTCGTCAAGCCCTTGTGTCTCGTCAAGCCCTTGTGTCTCGTCAAGCCCTTGTGTCTCGTCAAGCCCTTGTGTCTCGTCAAGCCCTTGTGTCTCGTCAAGCCCTTGTGTCTCGTCAAGCCCTTGTGTCTCGTCAAGCCCTTGTGTCTCGTCAAGCCCTTGTGTCTCGTCAAGCCCTTGTGTCTCGTCAAGCCCTTGTGTCTCGTCAAGCCCTTGTGTCTCGTCAAGCCCTTGTGTCTCGTCAAGCCCAGTTCTCCGTTGGAATTCGTCAGTTCTTCAGGTTGTTTGAATTTCGTCAGTTCCTCGTGTCGTCTGGATGTTCCACGGTTCCTGGGTTTCTCTTCACGCTCTTCATCGCACTACCACCGGATGGCCATCTCGTCCCTGCTTCACCACCACCACCTGATTGTTTGTCCCCGGCCTGTGTCTTTACTCTGACTCTCATTATTATTAATCTGGTTAACTTGCATCTTGCATCCTCTCATTATTCATCACACGTGATCAAACGGGCAGTCAGAATGCTCACAAGGAAAACGCTCGGTAAGGCAGGCTAACTGGCAATACTTCGCAGTGAAGTGACATGCTAGCACATGTTAAATAGTCCCAAACAGGAAATGACTGTAGAAGCAGAGGGTGTGCTGGTGTGGCGTTACACACATGTTTTGTGAACATTTATTTTTTTCTGATTTCACAGGACCACAGTAGAAAAATAACAACATCATTGCCATTTCATGCTGAGCTAGGATGGATATATTTCCACTTGTGGCACTGTAAAATCAGAATAAAAATGTTCCCAATCATCTCCACAAAGAGTTTTTGGCAAGATGTTGGTAAAATGTCTTTAACCATTTTAATGTCAGAATATAAATGTTTACACAAATATAAAATTTACATAAACACTGGGAGAGTAAAATATTTGATTCCACTATTATGTGCAACCCCTACATTACCTGAATCAAGAAATTTGCCTCTGAAGAACATCCAAAATTTTGTTTGGTCTTTAGTACGACCATGTCAATGGATGGTGGGAGACAACAGACATATTTTAACCAACTGTACATGTTCTTTGAGAAGATGGCTGAGGTAAGTTTAGTATATAAAATAAAAATTTTAGCAAACATATTAGCATATGTTCAGTAAGGTATGTGGATGTGTATGTCTTCTTCAGGACACTGGTCATAAGGTGGCGCATTTGTAATCCTTCTTGGGTTTGTCCACTTCAGCTGTATAGTCATAGGAGAAAATAATAAAAGTGGTTCAGTTTGATGCCATGAAACAGAACAAGGTTATTCTAACTAATTTAACTGTGGCACAAAATGAACAGTTTGGTGAGGTTTACAAATAGAAGATGAAGAACATCACTTTCAATTTTCAAAGAAATTTACAAAGAATTACTTTTAAATATTAACAAATGTAATTAAACTTTGATTATTATTATTATAAATTTTTTTTTCCTTTTTTTTTTTTTTTTTTTTCATTTACAAATGTTGTGGTGGGGAAAAAAGTTTAATTAGTAACCTTAAGCACTCCACACACTATTCATGTTAACACATTATTCACATTTTGTTTGATGTATAGTGTGAATGCAGACTTCTGCTCTCTCCATTTGTTATTGTTTTTCAGTACTCATTTGTTGAAACTTTTCATCATTTGTAAATGTTAATACATGTTTACTAATCATTCAGTACCTTTATGGATATTTGACTTTTAGTCACTTTAACAAGGTCTAGTCGTGAGTCCGGGCCCTGCATTTCACCTTCTCACCCCCAGAGGTCACCATCTCCTGTCCTCCTAGAATCCATTCCCCAAACTCTCAAATATACCCTCAGCTGTTCCTCATCATCATGGACTATTTACACACAACACTCCCTCTATCCGGCTGGCTGAATTGTATTTGTATCTGTAATCGTATTTGTATGGTTATTTATTGTTTGTAGGTTGTGGATGCAAGTACCTTTGGTTGTCGTATTTGTATCCCAGTGCTCTGTAGACCCTGTCAGATTTTACTACCTCCCATTAAAACAGTGAAACGAAAAATGCTACTTGTAAATTTATGGTTTATTAACATGCTTACTGCAACCCTAAGCCTACCCTTACAGTAATGCAAATACAGTAATTATGTGCTATATTCATAGTAGAAGCTAGAAGAGATACAGCTACAGAAAACACAGTAGGTAACAAATGAATAAATAACTTTCTACCTATTAGATTGTCTTTTATTAAAGTCTACTCCAATCCTAAGCTTAGACCTACCGTTACAATAATGCAGATACATTAGATGTTGTTTAGCATGAGAAAAAGGACACAATATCGATGCGTGCATGCGCAGTAAACCCTGGTAGGAAAATCTGACGGGTAGGATAAAATGTCAGGACACTGGTCCTGTTTTTGTTTGAGTGTTTTCTAAGAACTTGTTTGATCTGTTTCTGTTTTGCTTTGTCTGTTTTTGTTTATTACATTTTCTTTCACCTGCACCCAGACTCATTTTTTTCACTGTGCTCTCTTACCAGGGGTAGTCTGTAAGTAATCTGGGACCACTGGGATAAAGGGCCCGTTCACTTCCTCCAAGTCTCCAAGATAAACACACACAGTTCCTTTCGGCTCAACACTAACTTCCTGTAACAACAAAAAGCCAGTACTTGAGGGGCCCTAGGCAGTGTCCTTTGTGTTACTTTTACTGAATGAACATGCATAACCTGTTGTTTGAGGTTGAGTACAAAGTACAGTGAGAGGGGTGGGGGAGGGATAGGCAGGGGAAGAGAGAAGAAAAAGATAAGCTGTGATTTGAAGACATGAGCATTGCACGGTGCTATGGAATGTAGTTTAACAAGGAAGAAGCTATAAGAAACATTTGAGAAGAGTAAAATCAAGGTGGATAATAAGGGGGAAAAAGATTGTAAAAAACGGTTGCAAAGGAATCAGGATAATGGAAATCCCTGACTCATCATTAGTGAGTAAAATATGTTAAATATTTAACCATTTTAAGGAAAACCACATTAACTAATCAAAAACTGTTTCTTTCGCGCTTGGGTTTGGTAATTAGGAACGGAAATTAGCTTGTTATAAATTAGATAATATGCATAAACAAAACCTGTAATGTAATGAAAACGGAATATATGGTTTAGAAGGTAGCTGCATTTAAAGGCACTTTAAAAGAATACATTTCAGATTCAGGTTGTTCTGGGCAAACAAAATATTATATTGTAATATCACCATAAGCAAACATTAAAATTGTAATATTTATTGGCCAATGATAAGCTTTATGTTGTCATTATTGCTGTTGTTGTTGTTGTCTCTGTTGTTTAAGGTTTAAATTAATCTAGAAAATAAACTGAATAAATGTAGGGTACTAAAGGTATATGCATTTGTAATCTTAAAATATGTACATATAATATATATGTATGTATTATTGTTGTTGTTTGCTTGATAATGGTTTTTAGCATTGAATGTTTATGGCCAATAATGATTCAATAATGATTATTCAGTCCTGTGAAACCTCAACAATACATTTACACTTTTTAATACTCTAGATGAAACAACTTAGTCGGCCTGAACTGTTTGATTTTGAGGGTGTTTCTATGGTCCAGTACTTCACTGACAACTGGGAAAAGGTAAAAAACTTTCAAGCAAGACCTGATGACATTCTAATCGTCACTTACCCCAAAGCAGGTGAGGGCACTGCATGTTTAACAATTTTTCCAGAATGTCATGTGACCACATAACTCATACAATATGTTCTATTTATTTATCTATTATTTTCCTCATTGTGCATTTTTTTATATCAGTAATGATTTCTCTGGACTTCATTTTCAATTACAATTTGTTATGACTTTAAATTCCCTCATTATTCACACACAAGCTTTACTGTTTGCCAGACTTCACTATATTTTACACCACTTCTGGTCCATCCATTTATTCTCCGAACTGCTTGACCAATTTAGGTTCACTGGGTGACTAAAGCATCTCAGACCAGAGCTGTTCTGGTGTTAGGAATAATAGTGAGCATATATAGTTGTGCTTACTAAGTGTGTCACTTTTTTGCTTGCTGCTTTATAATTGTTTGAAACTTAGCAAACTGGCAGCTCCACAGTTTTAAAAATGGATGAATGGACATCTGCAGACACCATCTTCTGGTGAGATGTGAGAACCCCTTTAGCATGACCCTCACAATGCATTATGGGTATTTTCTAGCCAATGAGTGCACATCACTCATTATTGCGATGCATTATGGGATTGAATAAGCCCTCTTGATAATGTCCACTATGATTTGTATGACCACTACAAATGGCTGCCCCCTCAAGTATTGCTCTATTTAGTGGTACTTAGGCCGATTTTGGACACAGTCAATGTCAAATTCATTGTCACAGTTTTACATTCCTGTTACAAAACTGTGTATCATGTACAAATGATAAAAAAAAAAAAATGAAATTTTCTAAAACCTTAGATCTAGACAGTTCCATGCAGTAAGGAAGATGCCATCCAGAAATCTTGTTATACTATAATACTGATCATCTTGATTTTTTTTTTCATGTTTTCTGGTGGTTGTTGTTTTACTAATAGAGGGTTTGGCATCACACAATAATTCCTACACTCCATTCTTCATTCATTCTAGGTACCACCTGGATTTCATATATTCTAGACCTTCTATACTTTGGTAACGATGCTCCAGAGCGTCAAACTTCCCAGCCTATCTATATGAGAGTGCCATTCCTGGAGTCATGTTTCAAAATGATGCCACCAGGTCAGAGACCACAGTATAATAAGACTTTCACATTTTCATTTTTTTTTTTTTTTTTTAGCATATTATGTTGATTATCGAGTTTGTTTGTTTGTTTGTTGTTGTAATAAATGAGCCATGCCAAGATGTTTTTTTGTTTTTGTTTTGTTTTATCTAATACACATGTACATTATGCGTATGAGAAAAAATTATTTGATAACCGTGTTCCATGAAAATATAGAAACATGTAATAAGTAAATACATAATATATATATTTATATATATTAGGAATTTTGCTGCAAAACTTTTTACTTATGGAAACAAGTTATAGATGATTTGAACAAACAAAGAGTTTTGCAGTATTCCATGAGTAGTAATAAAAGCATCTTTTATTAAAAGAATCTTCTCTTGAAGATCTAACTAAAAAAAAAAAAAAAACGCCTACCACCGCATTTATTTTTTAGTTACATTTTAAGCTGTGATCATAAAACACACTTAGATTCTTAATACATGATAAAGTGAAATGGTCAAGGAAGTCAAGGTCAATACATCTGTCCCTATAGTTCTCTTACGAGAATATTTAATTTTTGCATTTATTTAAAATACATTGCTGCACAAGCAGATCTAGGCGAGACGGCTCGTGCGCCTATTAGTTGCTCTGCAGCAGCTGCTGTAACCTATCGAGGGACCAGGTTACCACACAACGCCCGCTCCTGTCCTTCCGGAAACTCCACGAGGAGCTAACTAAAAGCTGGAAGGCACCATTTTCAGCTAGGCTGCGGTCTACTGTCTTGTTGACGCTCTCCCATGTGGATGGCAAGAAAGACAAAGGCTACCTCTCCATTCCTGCTATCGAGGAACCGGTAGCACATTTTTGTCCACCTTCTGCTGGATAGCGGTCAAAGCCCTCGCTGCCCTCAAGAGCCTGCAGGACAACTTTGGCTTGGATCGGTCGCATTTACACCGCCGCTGGTCAAGCCACGTCAGTGCTTCATACCATGGCTGTGCTACAGCCATGAGACACTTGTGGCTGACTTTGTCCGACATGAAAGAGTCTGACAGAGCCACCTTCCTCGACGCGCCTGTGTCTACAGCCAGTCTCTTTGGCCCAGCAGTCAAGGGCTTGACGGAGAGATACTCTGAAGTGCAAAAAACCTTGCAGGTCATGCGGCACTTCATACCGGAACGCTCTAATTCCACGACGGGCCGCTCCAAAAACAGCCACCCAACTGGAACACATCGCCACCACAACTCCGCCACTAGCTTCAAAGTGCTGAAAGTTTCAGCAACGCTCAAGCTCTTCGAGCCGTCACAGACCGCCTCCCCCTCGGCAACCCAAGCAGAGGATAGCGCTTATACCTGAGCCCTCAAAGTCTTCCTGACCACACTAGGAAAATGAAGATGGTCGAGTTTTGCTTTGGCCAGACCGCCATCAAAGATAGCGCATGCCGCTCTCTCAGTTCCCTCAGCAGAGGTGACTGGAGAAGTGTATTTTACAGCCAACGAGCCTCTTACACAACCCGCTCACCTGTACCCAAAAGCCGTTTTCGTGGCCACCCAGATAAATCTCAAAAAGAGCATTATCTCTGTCTTTCCGGCTCATGCCGAAGGTGTTGTAAATGTAGCAAATGTGCCCATGTCCCAGTGCTCACCCCTAAACATAAGCATGGCCCGTTCAGTGTCGCACACTCATTCATGGCCAATATCAATGAAACAGGCTCACATCGCATGTGTTTTAAATGTAGGAGATGTGCCCGCTGTACAGTGCTTACCCCACTCACAAACAAGGGTTACTCTGTAACACTCACTCACTTAGAGCCCCTATCAATAAACAAGAAACACGTTCTGTGTGCAGAAAACCCATCAGTAGACACGAAATGTTTTCTGTGTGCAGAGAGCACGCACGCCTCCCTGAGTGTACGCACATGAGCAAACACTAAATGCTATGCGCTGCACACAGCAACCAGAACATAGATACCATTCTTCCCCTACCATTAAGCATAAAAGCATGGGAAATTATCCTGGGCGTGTCATATTGGGTAATATAAAACGATATAAAATTATATAAGGATATTCACTGCAGTTCGCTCGTAGACCCCTGCCCTTTCGAGCCAGGGCCGAAACCACGGTGAAAGAAGAATAGCACATCTACTTCATGCCGAGATTACAAACTGCTGAGAAAAGGTGTTATAGAAAACATCCCGCTGATCCAGAGCGATGCAGGTTTATACAGCAGATATTTCCTCGTCCCAAAGAAGGATGGCGGTCTCAGACCCATCCTAGATCTCAGGAATTTGAACAAAGTCCTCATGCAGAGATCGATCAAAATGCTCACGGTTCTTGCACAAAGATGCCCAAGAGACTGGTTTATCTCAGTGGATCTGAAAGATGCAATGCTCAGCAGCGGTTTTCATGGCCGGCAGCATTTCTCAGCTCAAGAGGATTCAGGGTCTTATGGATTCAGCCTTGGCAGTGCTCTGGGCTTGTTTTACATGCGCCCTCTACAGCACTGAAAACACGGATTCCGCGTCGAGCGTGAACCTCTGGCACAATTCGCCTCAGTGTGACTCAGAACTGTGTGACAGCACTGGAGCCCTGGAAGGTGGCAGACTGGTATCAGTCAGGCATGGATTTGGGGATGATCTCGAAACGAAAATAATCTCGACAGATGCTTCCAACTCAGGTTAGTACACCCTCTACGAGGGTAGCCAGTATTCGGCCTGTATGCAGCCCAGGAAGGGCATTTACACATAAACTGTCTGGAGATGAAAGTAGTCGAGAATGCTTTGGGACATTTCCTCCCCTTCTTAAAAGGCCACAATGTCTTAGTCTGTATGGACAACATGGCAGTGGTATCTTACATAAACTGCCAGGTCGGTCTCAGATTACAGAGCCTCCACACACTGGCAGAATGTCTCCTCATGTGGTAGCAGCACAACCTGCGCTCGCTGAGAGCAGTGCACATGCCAGGATGTCAGAATGTGGGTCCAGACATGCTGTCCAGAGACAATGTTTCCCCAGGGGAATGGTCCCTGCACTCCCTGGTAGACCAATTATTATGGGACACCTTTGAGAGAGCGAAAATCAATCTCTTTGCGCTGCCAAAGAATGAGCACTGCCCAGCACTTTTCACGAAAGATAGGGACGCTCTGGTGATCAAGCGAATCAGGGAGAATGAATGCTCTGTGCTCGTCGTGGCGCCGCTCTGGAGGAACCAGGTTTGGTTCCCAGAGCTGATGCAGCTAGTGAACACGACCCCATGGCCCATTCTGGTGAGGAGGGATTTCCTCTCTCATGCCAGGGGATCAATTTGGCATCTGCGCCCCGACTTATGAGCCCTGCAAATCTGGGCCATCAATGGGTAGCCGCAGACATCCCAGGGGGAGTGCTGAACACTATTAAACAGGCGAGAATGCCTTCTACTAGAAGGCTTTATGCTTCAAAGTGGTCAGTGTTTTCTGGCTGGTGCTCGGGTCAAACCATAGACCCTCAATGCTGTAGCACTTCGGAGATTCTCTTCTTCCTACAGGAGCTGTTGGTCCCCATCCATGCTCAAAGTGTACGTTGCTGCCATAGCAGCGTTTGTCAAACCTATGCTTGGCCAGCCACTGGGAAGGTACGATCTCATCATTCATTTCCTGAGAGGTGCTAGGAGATTAAACCCTCTCCAGCCCCCTCTGGTTCCTCTCTGGGAACTCTCCACTGTCCTAGACGCTATGAAGGGTGGCCCCTTCGAACCGCTGCAGTCCATGGATTTGCGGTCTCTTTCATTTAAGGCCACTTTCCTTGTGGCTCTCGCCTCGGTTGTGCGAGTGGGTGACCTGCAAGCACTCTCTGTGAGTGCTATGTGTATCGAGTTTGGACCTAACGACTCAAGTCAAAGCAGCTCTTTGTTTCTCTTGGTGGCCACACTAAGGGACTAGCCATGTCGAAACAGAGCTTTTCCAGATGGATAGTTGACGCTATCGCCTATAAGTCTAAGGGTCTTTGCTGCCCACTGGGCATCAGAGCTCATTCCACAAGAGGCATGGCCTCCTCATGGGCATGGTCCAGTGGAGTTTCACTCCAGGACATTTTAATGATGGCAGGCTGGGCCTCCCCATCTACATTCACAAGGTTCTATAAGCTGGAAGTTCCTGTCTTGCATGCTAAGCTGTTGTCAGTCTAGGTGTAATATCCACTGATCTGACCGACGTGGCGTCGTGCAGACAGTGTTTCGTGAGCGTGCTACTAGCACGGGTCTAAGACTAACAGATCAGGCTGACTTAGGTCCTCCCTGACTGTAATTCTACAATCATATCTGTCCCTCTGGCTCAGATGTCCATCTGATGTTAGCCTTGCTTCTATGCAGTTCAGGCTGACTCATGTTGTTCCTGACTGTTATACTGTGATAAGCACCCATGTCCTTCGAGATGGTCATATTATATTCTCAGACCCACGTTTGTTGGTCTGGATTTACCCACTATTATGTATAACCCGGGCACATGCCCTTGGGAATATGTGTGTGGACATTACTAAGTACACACAGTGTTTTAAATTGGGTTCCCGTAGCATAAGCTAGCTTACGCAAAGTAACCTCGGTCCTCTCTAGATGAGGGAATGAGTGTTGTGAAACCCTGCCGTGCTTATAGCAAAGCTGGTAACAGAGAAAATAACTTTAGATCTATGATTACTTTTTGCAATTAATTTTGAGATAATTTAGACTTTGCAGATTTCACATTTTTGTACATTTTGTACATACGATATTTGCAGTTTTTCCTTGGCATGGGTGGTGGCATTATGACATGGCTTTTTAGTGAAGAATTTTTAGTGAAGAAGTCATACTTCACTGTCATTAGAGGTTTAGAATGACAGCACACATGAATATTAAAATCACCAAACAAAATAATATGATCATTCTTATACATCACCCACAAATGTATTCAGTTAATTCATAAAATGACAATAAAATAATGATCATACATTATTAACAACTTTAGAGTTGCTTTTCTCACAACAAGTCAAGACAAAGTACAGTATTGTGTATGCAAACACAACTGCAATTTCTCTGTCTGGAGAAATCTATCTGGAAAACACCTAAACACACAAAAGTGTCTAATATTTCACTGTTTTTATATAGGCATTCACATACCTCCTGTATTTGAAGACAATAAATCATGTCTTGACTGCACTGCAAAGAGACTAGGATACTTTTAATTTAGAGCCACACTTTATTACTAACTTTCAGGAACAGAACTGGCTGATAATCTGCCCACTTCTCCTCGTCTCATCAAAACTCATTTACCTGTCCAGCTTGTGCCCAAGTCCTTCTGGGAGCAGAACTCAAGGGTAAAGTAAATGGGATTTTTTTTTTTTTTCTGTGATGTTTTGATTTTAGGTGATAATGTCATAAATCTTCCACAACAGAATGAAAATGGTGTAAAAACTAATTTCATGTAATCATTTTATGTGATTTACTTTAGTCAAAAGTTCTATCTTTATTTAATTTAATTTCATGTTTAATAGACAGTGTTATTGAAATGCAGTTTATTTAAATGAAATGTTTGGCAGTTGTGGTTGGTAAATAAACGAATACATTCTTTAAAATACATTATTATTACATAGAAATAAATAATTTCGTACATATTAGCAGTGAGAACCTTTTTTTTTTCAACTCAATTTTTTCCCCACTCATTTTAGATTGTGTATGTAGCTCGGAATGCAAAAGACAATGCAGTTTCTTATTTTCATTTCGATCGAATGAACATGGTACAGCCTGAACCAGGAGACTGGAACACTTTTTTACAGAAATTTATGGAAGGAAAAAGTAAGTAAAATAATTGTCATATATATATATATATATATATATATATATATATATATATATATATATATATATAAATATATATATATAACCATATAAAGCTTTCTGGCCAGTTACATTCTGAAACATTTTAATATCACAGGAATATATTACTGTAAATATAATATTATCACTACAAGAACATTGAGAAAGTAAAAAAAAAAAAAAAAAAAATTCCCATTATCAGTAACCCCAACATGAATCAAGATAGCTGCCCCAGATTAAAATATTTTAACATCAGACTTTTTTATCCTAGATGTGTTCGGCCCTTGGTATGACCATGTCAGTGGATGGTGGGAGAAAAAACTGACTTATTCTAACCTACTGTACATGTTCTATGAGGATTTGGTGGAAGTAAGTTCAGTAACATTTGAGAGTAAAATCAATATATTTAATGTGTCAAAAGTGTATAATTTACTGTGACCTTTTCAGGACACAGGACGTGAGTTGGAACATTTGTGTTCTTTCTTGGGTTTGTCAACCCCAATTGAAGAGAGGGAGAAAATAACAAAAGGGGTTCAGTTTGATGCCATGAAACAGAACAAAATGACCAACTATTCCACTGTCCCAGTCATGGATTTCAAGATCTCACCCTTCATGAGAAAAGGTTAAAAAAAAACTTCTTATAAATTCTTATAAATTATGTTCTTTCACTTGCTTATATATATAATTTTATTATTCCAAAAGGTAAAGTTGGAGACTGGAAAAATCATTTCACTGTGGCACAAAATGAACAGTTTGATGAGGTCTACAAACAGAAGATGAAGAACACCACTGTCAAGTTCCGCACTGAGATCTAATATTGATGAAAAATTAAATGATATCTGATGTCTTGATGAAATAAAAATTTAGCAAAAAGTTTGTTTGTTTGTTTGATTTTGTAGGAATACAGTATTGTTCAAAATAATAGCAGTACAATGTGACTAACCAGAATAATCAAGGTTTTTCGTATATTTTTTTATTGCTACGTGGCAAACAAGTTACCAGTAGGTTCAGTAGATTCTCAGAAAACAAATGAGACCCAGCATTCATGATATGCACGCTCTTAAGGCTGAGCAATTGGGCAATTAGTTGAATTAGTTGAAAGGGGTGTGTTCAAAAAAATAGCAGTGTGGCATTCAATCACTGAGGTCATCAATTTTGTGAAGAAACAGGTGTGAATCAGGTGGCCCCTATTTAAGGATGAAGCCAACACTTGTTGAACATGCATTTGAAAGCTGAGGAAAATGGGTCGTTCAAGACATTGTTCAGAAGAACAGCGTACTTTGATTAAAAAGTTGATTAGAGAGGGGAAACCTATAAAGAGGTGCAAAAAATGATAGGCTGTTCAGCTAAAATGATCTCCAATGCCTTAAAATGGAGAGCAAAACCAGAGAGACGTGGAAGAAAACGGAAGACAACCATCAAAATGGATAGAAGAATAACCAGAATGGCAAAGGCTCAGCCAATGATCACCTCCAGGATGATCAAAGACAGTCTGGAGTTACCTGTAAGTACTGTGACAGTTAGAAGACGTCTGTGTGAACCTAATCTATTTTCAAGAATCCCCCGCAAAGTCCCTCTGTTAAAAAAAAGGCATGTGCAGAAGAGGTTACAATTTGCCAAAGAACACATCAACTGGCCTAAAGAGAAATGGAGGAACATTTTGTGGACTGATGAGAGTAAAATTGTTCTTTTTGGGTCCAAGGGCCACAGGCAGTTTGTGAGACGACCCCCAAATTCTGAATTCAAGCCACAGTACACAGTGAAGACAGTGAAGCATGGAGGTGCAAGCATCATGATATGGGCATGTTTCTCCTACTATGGTGTTATCGCATACCAGGGATCATGGATCAGTTTGCATATATTAAAATACTTGAAGAGGTCATGTTGCCCTATGCTGAAGAGGACATGCCCTTGAAATGGTTGTTTCAACAAGACAATGACCCAAAACACACTAGTAAACGGGCAAAGTCTTGGTTCCAAACCAACAAAATTAATGTTATGGAGTGGCCAGCCCAATCTCCAGACCTTAATCCAATTGAGAACTTGTGGGGTGATATCAAAAATGCTGTTTCTGAAGCAAAACCAAGAAATGTGAATGAATTGTGGAATGTTGTTAAAGAATCATGGAGTGGAATAACAGCTGAGAGGTGCCACAAGTTGGTTGACTCCATGCCACACAGATGTCAAGCAGTTTTAAAAAACTGTGGTCATACAACTAAATATTAGTTTAGTGATTCACAGGATTGCTAAATCCCAGAAAAAAAAATGTTTGTACAAAATAGTTTTGAGTTTGTACAGTCAAAGGTAGACACTGCTATTTTTTTGAACACACCCCTTTCAACTAATTGCCCAATTGCACAGCCTTAAGAGCGTGCATATCATGAATGCTGGGTCTCATTTGTTTTCTGAGAATCTACTGAACCTACTGGTAACTTGTTTGCCACGTAGCAATAAAAAATATACTAAAAACCTTGATTATTCTGGTAAGTCACATTGTACTGCTATTATTTTGAACAATACTGTATGTTAGCCTTAAGGGTGTAAGCCTTAAACTGGTGTGCTCTGAAACATTGACAAAATTCACATTTATAAGATATAAGCATTCCAAACTTACAGTCTCTATTTGGATCAATGATTTTGCTTTTATCATTCTGCACTTCATCTAATGAATAACTGGCAGGAGTGTTGGCAGTTTTTTACTGTATGGACACGAAACCACTCAGCATAACTGCAGGACTGCGGGTGTCACTGTTGGACAGTGTTTTCTCTACTTCCTGTTGAGCTGCTGGCCTTGCTGTAGCAAATCGTAGCTCTGTGTAGCTGTTTTTTTCTTTTCACGAAGGCCATTGCCCAGGAACTGTTCCTCCTCTTCAGTCGGGTCGGCATCCCCTCCCAGATTCTGACTGACCAGGGCACCCGGTTCATGTCCGGGATGATGGCAGACGTCTGTAAGCTCCTAAAAGTCCAACAGCTCCGCACCACGGTGTACCACCCCCAGGCCGAAGGGCTCATCGAGCGCTTCAACCAGTCCCTTAAGCAGATGTTGTGCCAAGTGGCGGCCAAAGATAAGCGGGACTGGGACCAGATGCTGCCCTACATGCTCTTCGGTATCCGAGAGATCCCTCAGGCCTCCACCAAGCATTACAATCAGGCGGCCCAACCACGGGAGCTCCAGTGAGGAGACCACGTCCTGTTGCTGGTCCCCACAGCCGCCTGCAAATTCTTAGCCACCTGGCAGGGGCCCTACACAGTCACCGAAAAGGTTGGTCCCGTTACGTACCGTTTGCGGCAACCAGGCAGAAGGAAGGAGGATCAGCTTTACCACGTCAATCTTCTGAAGCACTGGGTCGGGACTGGGCCCCAGCTCTCAGCATGAGACACGTGTAGCTGTTTTTACTTTTTTTTCTCTAGAATCTTTATCTTACTATCACTCTCTGTTTTTTAAAGTAATAAAATATAACTTAATTCACACCATATTACTGATATTATCGATCAATATTATCAGATTAATTTTGATGTTCACTTTTATTTTATATCCTACAGTGAAATACACCTGCAAAGCGTTAGCACTCGTTAGCTTGTCATTAGCATTTTCATTCGAACCTATCGCTGTTTTCTTTTCTCCTCTCTCTTGCTCCAGTTTTTCACAAGTTCATCAAACAACCGCAGTAAGAATATTTAATCAAGCACGGTGAGTAATGGCTTCTCCTGCTATTGTTATTTGCACCTCTTGCCACATGTACAGTTTATCTATCTCTGTTGCTGATGAGGGATTCACATGTGATAAATGCAGGGAAATAGTTAGGCTGACAGAGAAGATTTCAGAAATAGAGACACGCATCCAAACTTTAATTGAGGACAGTAAGAATGTTAGGGCTTTAGATACGGCTTTGGATGCGTCTAGCTCAGGGATTCCTGTACATTGTTCGGTTCCGGAAACAGAGTCCCTGCAGCAGGGCAACTGGGTAACAGTGAGGCAGCGTAGTCATGGGTCAAAACACCGCTCTTCTGTTCTGATCAAAACATTAAACAGGTTCTCCCCACTCAGTGATGCACCCACTGAGAAACCTGATGAAAGTGCTCTTGTTATTGGTGATTCTATTGTACGGAACATGAATATAGAGACACCAGCCACCATGGTCAAGTGTTTACCGGGAGCCAGAGCCCCTGACATCTTGGCAAATTTAAAAGTGCTGGCTAATGCTAAACGTAAATACAGTAAGATTGTTATTTGTGCTGGCGCTAATGATGTTCGACTTCGCTAGTCGGAGATCACTAAAAATAACATTAAAGAGGTGTGTGAACTTGCAAGCACGATGTCAGACACTGTAATATGCTCTGGTCCCCTGCCTGCTTACCGTGGTGACGAGATGCATAGCAGATTGTCATCACTCAATGGCTGGATGTCCAAGTGGTGCCCACAAAATAAGATAGGTTTCATAGACAATTGGACAAGCTTTTGGGGCAGACCTGACCTGTTGAAAAGAGATGGTCTACATCCATCCTGGGGTTGCGCCACTCTTCTCTCTAGAAATTTTGCAAATAGTCTTAGTGTTTATACTTGACTAACTGGGACCCAGGTCAGGAAGCTGGCTAAACCGACTGTCTGCTATCTGCTTCAAGTCACAGAGGTTAGCTAATTCTCAGCGCATAGAGACTCTTTCACTTAGATATCACACTATAGACTTCCGGTTATGGCGTGGAGATAAGCGGTAACGTTATATTGCGTCTTCTCCACTTTCATCTAATTTCATCAATAATCGCTCTTGCATTACTAATAGAAAGTATTTACTGATATTTCATATATTCTTAACAAATATGGCACCTAAACTGTAGAAAAATAAAGGAGGAAAAACGTCTAAATCAGATGAAGGGCTTTCCGCCTTCGAAGACCACAAGGAGGTGAAGTTATCGGGTGTTACACAAAGTTCGGAGGCCGAGTCTTCAGACGCAGAGACATCGAGGGAAAGTAATCCTGCTAACTTGGATAATATTTTTCAAGCAATCATCTCATTAAAGTCTGAGTTTTCTGCTAAATTTGAATCGATGTTAACCATCTTGACGGCATTAAGAATCAAATAGGTGACTGCTCCGCTAGACTGATAGAAGCAGAGGAGAGAATATCTCAGACCGAGGACAACGTTAACAAGCTACAATCTACAGCTAAACCGTTGGAAGACAAAATAAAGTCGCTGTCTGCTAAAACAGAAGATCTGGAAAATCGCAGTCGGCGTTCCAACTTACGGTTGGTGGGGCTGCCGGAGAAAGCTGAAGGCAGGGACGCGTGTGGCTTTCTGGAAAATTGGCTTCCTGACGCACTGGGGATGGAACCTCTTCGCTCTCCGCTGATCAATGAATGAGCTCACAGAATCGCAAGTGTCAGATCAGACGACTAAGCACCGCCGAGGGCATTAATAATGAAGTTCCTCAATTACAAAGACAAAGTCCGGGTATTGAATGCGGCCAGAGAAAAAAAAGAGGTTCTGTACAAAGGCAAGCGAGTGATGCTCTTTCCTGATTTTTCAGCCGAGGTCAGCAAGAAACGCCAACGCTACAACAAGGTCAAGAAAAAGCTTAGAGCAAAAGGTTTGGATTATAGATTCCTCTTCCCCTCACGGCTACAGGTGTCTTTCAATGGAACATTATATACTTTTGAGAACCCTGGAGAAGTTGAAACCTTTTTGGACAATCCACCAGAGTAGAGTCCAATAGAAATAGGGTGAGTCACTGATGTAATGAACTGGATTAAAAATATAATGCCAGAGACTTTAGACTTTGATAATGCCCACTTTAAACACTTGTTTTGATCATTTTTATTATTACTATTAGTCGACCATTCATTTATTTATTTAATTTTTGCATGGGCGTGGGTTTGAGACTGAAAGAGTGCAAACGTAATTGGACAATGTTCACACCTGTGTGGGGAAATTTATATTTTGCCCCCCATCCTGTAATTTAATTTATTTGTGAATTCTATTTGATTTTTTACTGACATTTTTTTTTTTTTTCGCATAACCTATCAGTGTAAATAGTTAGCTACATACTAAAGAGCTTAAGTACGGAAGTGATGGCGCAAGTTGACATAAGGAATACGGTTCCTCGGGAAGAGAGAGTCGGTGGACCCGTGTTGTTTCTAGTGAGGTTAAATTCAGGGAATAAGACTGGTCGAAAAGACCTGGGAAATGTGTTCATTTAGTTTAATACGTATTTTTTTTCTTCTTTTTTATGTCTAATTGTTCAACTAGGGGCTGCTTTTTATTTTTGGTCTATAATTTTACGAATCTGTTCATTTTGGTGTATTTTGGAGACATTCAAGTGTTAAATAGAAGAAAAGGGTGCATTGCATACATAATTAATAACAATGTCTAGAGAAGTAAAGCTTAAAATTACATCCTGGAACTGTAGGGGACTTAACAGTATTACAAAACTCAAGCAGGTCATGCTCCGACTCAAACAATTGCAGTGCAAAATTGTGTTCCTTCAAGAAACACATCTAAGAACAGAAGATATAATAAGGGTTAGAAGGAGATGGCCTGGACAAGTTTTTTCTGCATCTTATAGTAGCCAAGCACGAGGGGTAATTATCCTGATTCATAAATCTATACCATTTCAGGTGTCTGAGGTAAAACACGATACTATGGGGAGGTATGTCATTATAAAAGGAACCCTTTTGTCAGAAACACTAAACTTAATTAGCGTATACGGTCCCAATATAGATAATGCAGCATTCTTTACTAACCTATTCTTAACTATTTCCTCATTTCAGGGTCATTATATAATGGGAGGTGACTTTAATTGCACCCTAGATCCGGGTAAAGATCGATCTTCTGGAGTCGATCACTCACACAATCAAACAAGAAAAGTACTAAAATCTTTTATAAATGACTTAAATTTAATTGATATATGGAGAAACCAAAAGCCCACAGATATCCAATTTTCATGTTACTCAAGTACGCACAAGACTCACTCAAGAATTGACTATTTTCTTATATCAGCACCTCTCCTGTCAAAGATTCAGGACTGTTGGTATGATAGTATGGTACTATCAGATCATGCTTCCATATATCTGATATACATGGATGCCAATTTAAGAAGTGACCCACCAAATTGGAGATTACATCCAAAGTGGCTAGGAAATTCAAAGTTTATTGAATATATGAAACAACAGATTGACCTATATTTCGATATGAATACTTCAGAAACATCAGCTAGTACTAGGTGGGAAGCATTTAAAGCCTTTATTAGAGGTCAGATAATTAGTTACACTAAAGCAAAATCAAAATTATGTAATCAAAAGTTAAATCTTCTGGATTCTAAATTGAAAGACCTAGAAAAAGACAATTTCAAAATCAAATTAATGATACAAAAATTGATCAGGAAATTTTATTTCTTAGAGCCCAGTATGAAGAGATGTCCGCCTCTAGAGTGGCAAGCAGTATGATGAAACTGAAACAAAGCTATTATGATCAGGGCGAAAAGCCAGGGAAACTTTTAGCATGGAGAATCAAACAGTTGCAATCCGAAAGTGCTATCAATTCTATTCAGGAAGAGGGGGGAGATGTTATGACGGATCCTGTTAAAATAAATAATGTGTTTAAAGATTTTTTTAGCTCTTTATACAGCTCAGAATATACAGAAGATCAGAAACAACAAGATTTTTTTTTAAATGAGATTAAAATTCCTAAGATTTCTAATGAGGTAAAATACAATCTTGAAGCAGATTTATCAGAAGAAGAAGTTTTAAGTGCTATTGAGAATCTGAGAGGTGGTCGAACTCCTGGACCAGACGGAATTCCTATAGATTTTTATAAGAAGTTTAAGAAAAAATTAGCCTCTCCTATCTTAAATATGTTTAAAGAGTCATACCAACAAGGTGCACTCCCACCATCTTTAAGAAGTGCACTAATTATGCTCCTTCTTAAACCCAACAAATTAAAAACAAAGTGTGAATCTTATCGTCCAATTTCATTATTAAACTCTGATACAAAGATACTTAGTAAGATACTGGCAAAAAGACTAGAAAATGTCTTGCCAAATATAGTGGACCGTGATCAGAATGGATTTGTGAAAGGCCGTCAGGGATTTCACAATGTACGGATGTTGTTTCATATTTTACATCATAAAAAGCTTTCTCCAGATACAGCAATTTTATCTTTAGATGCAGAAAAGGCCTTTGATAGGGTGGAGTGGACTTTCCTTTGGGAGGTTCTACAAAGGTTTGGTTTTGGGGAAGTATTTTGCACATGGATTAAGCTATTGTATACACACCCTACAGCAGAGGTTCTGACCAATGGAATAATTTCAAGGCCTTTCAAAGTAAACAGAGGCACCCGGCAGGGATGTCCTCTGTCACCACTTTTGTTTCTTTTGGTAATTGAACCATTTGCTATTGCAGTACGGGATGAAAGCAACATTAGTGGAATTGAGATTGGCTCAATAACACACTGCATATCCCTATATGCAGATGATGTTTTATTATTTCTTACTGAGCTCAGCCAATCTATTCCAGCTTTACTCAATCTCATAAAAAGGTTCGGGAAATTTTCTGGCTATAAGATAAATCAGTCTAAATCCTCTATTTTATTTCTCAATCAAGAGGAAAAGTCAAAATTATCATACTTAACTTCCAATCTTAATGTTACAGATTCATTTACATACTTGGGATTCCAGATTGTGGCAGATATAGAAAAAATAACCTCATTGAACTACAATGCCCTAACACATTCAATTACTAAGTCTGTAGATAGATGGTCAGGTTTACCAATCTCATTAATCGGTCGCATTAATATATTAAAAATGAATACACTACCCAAAATAATTTACTATTTCCAAAATATCCCTTTGCCCCCCATTACCTCATTTTTCACCATTCTACGAAGAATGTTTATCAAGTTTATTTGGAATAATAAACACCCAAGAGTCCGGACATCTTTGCTTTACCTACCATATGATAGGGGAGGATTGAAACTCCCAAATATTCAAGCATACTATTGGGCATCCCAGTTAAGAGCGATAATGTTTCATTTTTCGGCAACTGCTCCTCCTAAATGGCTAGAAATAGAAAATTTATTTGTGAAATCGAAGATTCCTTTTAACCTTTATCTTTATTCAGGCAATATAAAAATTCTACAGAAAAATTGGAGTGCAATATCATTTATTTGGCCGGCAGCCATATCACCCTGGAGCCCAAGACCGGTTTCCCACTGAAGCTAAGCAGGGCTGAGCCTGGTCAGTACCTGGATGGGAGACCTCCTGAGAAAACTAGGTTGCTGCTGGAAGAGGTGCTAGTGAGGCCAGCAGGGGGTGCTCACCCTGTGGTCTGTGTGGGTCCTAGCGCCCCAGTGTAGTGATGGGGACACTATACTGTCAACAAGCACCGTCCTTCGGATGAGACATTAAACCGAGGTCCTGACTCTCTGTGGTCATTAAAAATCCCAGGATGTCTTTCGTAAAGAGTAGAGGTGTGACCTCGGCATCCTGGCTAAATTCGCCCATTGGCCTCTGACCATCATGGCCTCCTAACAGTCCCCATATCTGCTGATTGGCTTCATCACTCTGTCTCCTCTCCACCAGTAAGCTGGTGTGTGGTGGGCGTTCTGGCGCACTATGGCTGCCGTCGCATCATCCAGGTGGATGCTGCACACTGGTGGTGGATGAGGAGATACCCCTTGACTATGTAAGCGCTTTGAGTGTCTAGAAAAGCGCTATATAAATGTAAAGAATTATTATTATTATTATTATTATTATTTAATCCAATAGTACTGAACATGATTAATGTCTGGGGGAAAGTACGAATTCATCTAAAGGAAAAAGAGTCTCTATCTGTTTTTAGCCCAATATGGGGGAATGATAATTTTATACCTGGTCGAAAGGATTTAGGCTTTCGACTCTGGGCTCAGGATGGTGTGTGGAAAGTTAAAGATCTATACAAAGATGGCGTTCTAATGTCATTTACTGATATTAATGATAAGTCCAAAATCCCTAAAAAAACATTATTATAAATATTTGCAAATTAGGAATTTTATACGTACTGCCCGGGGACAAGGACTTGCTGAGCCAGAGCTAACTAATCTAGAGAAATGTGTATCTAAACCAAGCCTTGGAGGAGGACACATATCTTGTTTATACAACATGTTATTGTTAGGCTCTCAGGAGTCATCTACTTCCAGATTAGCCATGTGGGAACAAGACCTTGGATTAAAGATAGATAAGAAAAAATGGGATCAAACATGTACAAAAGCTCAAACTCAGACAGTAAACAGCAGACTAAAACTGTTACAGTACAATTGGCTTATGCGTACTTATATAACTCCGGTAAAACTAAATAAAATTTATAGCAACATACCAGATACTTGTTTTAAATGTAACAGTGCAAAAGGCACGTTGATTCATTGCATCTGGGAATGTTATCAAGTAAAAGAGTTTTGGAAAGAAATTAATAATATGATATGGCATATAGTCTCAGTGAGATTGCCACTGGATCCTGAGATTTTCATTATTGGTATTCATCCAGATAACTGGATAATTACAAAGGACACTCAAATATTGATAGATATGTGTATTCTACATGCTAAACGGCTCATTGCCATTTATTGGAAAAAGATAGAAAGGCCTACTATAAATCAATGGTTAAGAGAAATATCTTCATGCATTGCAGTGGAAAAGATAACATATATTCTTAAGGGTAAAGAAGACCAATTTAAGAGGATTTGGAGTCCCTTTTTATTATTTATTGAGCAAGGGGATATAAACAATATAATAGAGGAGGAACAAAATGCTTGATTAGGTATTATATTCATTTGAAAATACATTTTAATTTGCACTAATCCTATTTTATTTTATTTATCTTATCTGTGGCTATTATTGATTGCAGTGTACTGTTAACTTTGTCTTCTTATGAGCAGTATTATGAGCCCCGGTGTTTGTTTGTTTGTCTTTTTTTTTTTTGTTTGTTTTTGTACATTATATGTGATGTTACAGACATGTGATGTACATTGTTGTGTAAGTGTTTAAGAAAATGCAATAAAAACAGTATTACGCAAAAAAAGATATCACACTATAGAGACTGTGTCTGTTCCTCGAACTAGAAAATTACAAAAAACGTCCAAACCAAGTTAAGATTATCAATTTAATTGAAGTTCAACAAATAAAAAAATAGATGCTATATGGATAAACAAATGATAAAGCTTGGCTTATTGAATATCAGATCCATTTCTACGAAAAAAACTTTTTGTAAATAATATGATCACTAATCATAATATAGATGTGCTGTGTTTGACAGAAACCTGGCTAAAACCTGATGATTACATTATTTTAAATGAGTCCACCCCCCAAGATTACTGTTATAAACATGAGCCACATCTAAAAGGCAAAGGGGGAGGAGTTGCTTCAATTTATAACAACGTTTTCAGGATTTCTCAGAGGGCAGGCTTCAAGTATAACTCATCTGAAGTAATGGTGATTCATATAACATTATCCAGAGAAACAAATGTCAATGATAAATCCCCTGTTATGTTTGTACTGGCTACTGTATACAGGCCACCAGGCCACCATACAGACTTTATTAAAGAGTTTGGTGATTTTATATCTGAGCTAGTTCTGGCTGCAGATAAAGTTTTAATTGTTGGTGATTTTAATATCCATGTCGATAATGAAAAAGATGCATTGAGATCAGCATTTATAGACATTCTGAACTATATTGGGGTTAGACTACACGTTTCATCAGGACCTATTCATTGTCGAAATCATACTCTAGATTTAATACTGTCACATGGAATTGATGTTGATAGTGTTGAAATTACGCAGCCAAGTGATGATATCTCAGATCATTATTTAGTTTTGTGCAAACTTCATATAGCCAAAATTGTAAATTCTAGCATATCCAAAACCTCAGAACAACTTGACGATGTAACAGAAACTATGGACTCTCTCTAGCATTTTAAATACAGTTGCTCCTTTACGCTTAACCTGTTGGCCAGCACTCCCCATTATGGGACTCATGGCTGACAGTGCTCTACCTAACTTATAATTGTAACAGTTTCCTACTTCAGTGTCTTACAAACATAATTTTAGCAAAAACAATGAAATTAATCATCATTGTCTTCTGAATAAAGACGATTGAAGAGAAGACAATGCTGAATAAAGTCATAGTTTTTGCTATTTTTAAACCAAAACGTATTTTCGATATTTAAAAAAATTCTAACTGACCCTCTGATGTCACATGGACTACTTTGATGATGTTTTTCTTACCTTTCTGGACATGGACAGTAGACCGTACACACAGTTTCAATGGAGGGTTCTCTGACTAAATCTAAAATATCTTAAACTGTGTTCCAAAGATAAAATGAGGTCTTACTGGTTTGGAACGACATGAGAGTGAGTTATTAATTACATAATTTTGATTATTGGGTGAACTAAACCTTTAAGCTGTTAACTTTTTTAATGAGGCTGACACTCCCTCTGAGTTAAAACAAACCAATATCACGGAGTAATTCATTTGCTCAAACAGTAAATGACATATCATAATGAAAATTATGAATTAATAATATTCAGAAGAGGACTTCTGGAAGCACTTATTTTAGTAGTTTAGATGGAAATCCTGCATAGTTTCAGCATAAAAACACAGCATAGCTGGAACTAATCTGGAACCACTGGAGGAAAATGCCTATTCACTTCCTGGAGTCCTAAAGAAAAACACACTGATCCTCTGAGATCAACACTGACTTCCTGTAACAACCAAAACTGGTATTTGAGGGGCCCCTAAAGCCCTGGAAAATGTATTTTGTAGTATTTTTTGTAATACTTTAGTGATTGTCATAAAATTTACATGTTTACATTTACATATATGCTTTTAGAAGATGCTTTTATCCAAACTGACTTACAAAACAGACACAAAACCAATTTCTTAAGGAGCAAATTTTTATAGGTGGGAAAGAGAACAGTAAGATATAAATAATATCCTTAGCTCAGTATAATAACAATTGAAATCAATGGAATGTACCCAAAAACATAAAATATAAAAATATTACTCTTTTTGAAAATGCGAAAAGGGTGTTACAAAAGACAAAAATAAAGTTTGTACAGTATAAGGATCATTATATCTATGGACAAAAGCTTAACATGTGTTCGTGTGAGATGGAGAAAGAGAGAGAGAGAGAGAGAGAGAGAGAGAGACTGAGACTCAAGGACTCGACTTACTGTCATTATGATTGTGGAGAAGTGAATAGAGGGAAGTCTGTCTAAACTTGCATAACCGGTTGAGTTCAAAGTACAGAGAGAGAGAAGATAAGCATAGTGTTTGACACAGAAGGGCTGCAACATTTTATAAGAGCAGAAATATTACAGGATTTACAGGAACAACATTGTTTCAACATAATGGAAATCCCAGACTTGTCTTCAGTGAGTAAATACATTTCTTCTTCAAATATAGATATTTAATTAAAATTTAATGTGAATAAATAAAGGCAAGTTACAAATTATAGAAAACATAATGATTTGGAAACACAGAAATCACATGACTGCAGTGTTTAAAGGACTTATATAAAGTACCGTACTTAGAGTACTGTTATCTAAGTTTTAGTCTCTCCATTATTCAACATTAGAAATATGAGTTTTATGAAATCCGTTTTCAATATAATACTAAAGGCATGGGTTTTTTTTTCCTCCATGATTTTTTTTATCTGATTCTCTAATGATAATTCAGTGATAATTCAGCATTAAACATAAGTAAAATATAATAAAACACTTTTCAATGCTTCAGATGAAACTATCTAGCCGACCTGAGCTGTTTGATTTTGAGGGTGTTTCTATGATCCACTACTTCACTGACAACTGGGAAAAGGTGAAAAACTTTCAAGCAAGACCTGATGACGTTCTAATCGCTACTTACCCCAAAGCAGGTAAAAGCACTTCATGAAATTTTACAGGCTGCAATGTGACCAATAGGGTTCAGCGAAGTTCAACAGTTTGAGAAAGACAAATTAAATTAGTTGAAAGTGACGGACCCTCTTTCTATTAAGTGGCCTTAACTACTATGTACTTACATTTTAATTAATAATCTAGTACAATGTACTTATTGTGTACATACATGTTTTTACATTGTACTTATATTTAAAAAAAAACTACATGTAATTACATCTGTATTTAATTTCTGTAATTACATTTATAATTACACTGTTGACCCATACATTACACTTTAACCCACCCTTAAACTTACCCATACCTCCAACCCTCTCCCTAACCTTACCCCTATCCCACCTCAATAGCAGCAAAAGTGTTTTACAATACAATATGAACACAATAAGTACATTGTACTTACTTTTTTTATGCAAGTACATAGTAGTTAATGCCACCTAATATAAAGTGGGACCAAAGTGACATCAAACACATAATGTTATTAAAGGTCTTTATTTTAAATGCTGTACTTTCTATTCATCAAAGAATCCTGAAAAAAAGTTTCTAAATTTTCACAAAAATATTAGGCCAGTGCAAATACTTTCAACTGTGATACAAATAAATAAATAAATGAAAAATACACGATGCTTACTACTTTTAATTGCACTAGAGAGTGAAGTAAAAGAGGCAGCAAAAAACAAATAATAATAATATGTTTGCCATCAAAGGAATATGTAAATTTTGCATCAGTTAAAATTAAAATAACTGTTGCCATTTAGTACATAATTATTTATATTTAAACCTATTTAATCTCTCTCTCTCTCTCTCTCTCTCTCTCTCTCTCTCTCTCTCTCCCTCTCTCTCTCTCTCTTTCTCCCTTCATGTCTTTTTGTGTGTATAAGGCATGTTTCTTGCAAACTTTTTTTTTAATACTTAAATTCGTTTTTTTTGGGGTTTTTTTTTTTTTGGTAACACTTTAGAATACTGTTTCTTACTGCATAACTAATAGGGAATTATTGAAGAACTAACAAGTGACTATTCATTAACACTTAACTCACTACTGTTAACTACTAAGGAAGATGTGTTAACTAATCAACATGTAATATAATTTTATGATTGTTTTAAGTAACAGTTAGTTAATCAATAAGTAATATATTCTGTCATACCTCCTGAAGAACTACTATTAATTATCTACTAGTTAAGGTTCAAGAAAAATTACTTAAGAAATAACTATTACTGAACAGTTATACGCAAATAGTCACTGCAATAATAAGGCTGTGGCCCACAAATCAAGTATAGTAATTGAGTAAAAGTACAGATACCCTAATAAAATGTTACTTAATAATTTTAAAATTATACTAAGTAGGCCTATCCATTTTCAAAATGACTTGAGTAATAGGACAAAGTACAAAGTACTACTACAGTAGCAACTTTGTTACAGTCCACTCATTAGCCTATAATGGAAATGAAATATGCATTTTGTTTGCTTCTAAATGTTTAACTTTTGATTATAAAATGTTTGTTAAATTAGTTTAAATTTGGGATGTATACATTTAAGAGTGTTAGTTTGATGTAATGTTTTGATGAGTCAAAATTATGTAGTAATTATTATTTACTAATAGGTTCACTTCTGAATACTGTTTTAGGTTCTAAGTAATTCCTGTGGAATTATCTGATAATTATTTATTAATTACTGAAGGGTTCACTAGAATTTCACTTTAGAATAGGCCAACAAACAATATTTTTTGAACTTTAACTAATAGATAATTAGTAGTTCCCTTTCAGTCAGTCAAGTTCAATGTTACATCAGTGACTGACAAATTGGGATCTCGCTAGAGAGATGAATCGCCTTCAAGTGTTAACAAAACAAGCCAATGAATGTTGGCATGCGAGATTTGCATTTTGGAGAGCAGTCGCAGATTCAGCTTTTCACTTTGGAGCCAAGCCTTTCAGCTTCCTAAAGCGAGTGTCATCAAGACAGCCAACGAAGTTTTGGTGTTACGGCGCGTCAGCAGGAGTTGCCAGTGCTGCTTTGAGCCAGGGTGACATGAGGATACAGTGAGGGCTTCCCCGCCGAGCGAGTCTCCATGGGCCCCTCACTCTGGATGCTGGTGCCTCGGACAGGGCGGAGCCCAGCACTTCATCCGGTCCACCAGCAGATGACTTGATGTCAATCACTGCATCGGGGGATGAGCTAGGCTCAGGAGATGAGGATTCGGCTGCATTGCCCTTAGCCCGTGGTTGGACCTTGCTTTTCTACAGACAGGGGTTCCCCTAGTGCAATTGTCCAGGCATGTTGTTGTTTCAGCAGATGCCTCTGCCACCTGGACAGGGCCTCGAGTTGCTGGCAGTATGGCTTGCTCTGCGTCGCTTCAGGGTGGTCTATGCTCCCATCGCATGTCGCAACTCGCCCACCTTCTCCTCCTTTGGAGTCAGAATATATATATATATTTTTTTTTTAAATATTGAAAACGCTAATGGAAGTGAATAGAAATGTGGATAGAAACGTGAATGTCAAGCTAACCAGCTAACGAATGCGAAAGTGCTGTAGACTCACAGCACTCACGATTTAAAATATATTAGTCAAATCAGATTAGTCAAATTAGTTTGATAGATAATATCGGTTATATGGTGGGAATTAGGTTTATATTTTATCATTTTAGACAACAGAGAGTGATAGTAAGATAGAGATTCAACAGAAAAGCGGAGCTACAATCACAAGCCACTCTGCAGCATGCAAACAAATTTAAGAGTAAGAATTTTATTGATGTTCAACAAATTAAAAACAGATGTTATATGGATAAACAAATGAATTACAAAATAACTTTTTCTAAATGATATGATCACTGAACATACAGAAACCAGGCTAAAACAAAATGATTACATTATTTTAAATGAGTCTACCTCCCAAAATTACTTTTATGAACATGATACGTGTCCAAAGGGTAAAGGGGGAGGATCTGCTACAGTTTCTAAAAATATTATTTCTCAAAGGGAGGGCTTCAGGTATAAATCATTTGAAGTAAGGGTGCTTTATATAACATTATTAAGAGTTAATGATAAATCCCCCGTTATGCTTATTAGAATTTACACCATACAGAATTTATTATATTATATTTACAAGAATTTGCTGATTTTATATCCGAGTTAATGCTGGCTGCAAATAAAGTTTTAATTGTCTGTGATTTTAATATTCATGTTGGTAATGAAAAGATGCAATGGGTGTCATGCTTGGTGATACAGGAAACACAGAGCGATCCAAATGTAGGTGTGAGATTTTATTAAAGGGCAAATCCAAAAGGGTAAACAGTCCAGGCAGGGTCAAAACCAGAATATCCAATAACATAACAAACAAAAACAAGAACACACGGCAAGAGCAGACTCAGGAAAGTATCACACATAAGACAAGGACTCCGTGACACAGACTCAGACAGACCGGGTATAAATACACAGAAGGCTAAAGGGGGAACAGGAGACAGGTGGGGAAATCAATTAACTAAAACAAGGAGGAAGGTGACCAAGTAAGGGAACAGAAAGTGATAAGGTGACAGACACCGTGGAAAAGGAGGACACCTAGTGGAAACCCAGGGAACACAACCCAGACACTGTGACAGTACCCCCCCTCTATGGAGCGGCTCCCAGACGCTCCACGATAAACACAAAACAGAGAACAGGAGGGAGGCGGACAGGTGGAGGCTTAGGGGGAGGGATGGAGGGCCAGAAAAGAAAAACATGGGGAACAGGTACCAGAATGAAACACAACATAGGGAGACCAGGAGGGAGGAGGACCGGAGGAGGTTCAGGGGGAGGGACGGAGGGCCAGACTAACAGGGGAACAGGGACAGGAGTGAACACACAAAACAAACAATAACATGAGGCCCCCCCAGGGCGGAGCAGAAGACCACCATGTCCGTGTGGTCAGAGCGGAAGCCCCCCAGGGCAGAACAGAAGACCACCACGTCCTCGTGGTCGATGCCAGAGTCCCCCAGGGCAGAGCGGAAGACCACCACTGCTGTGTGGTCAAGGCGGAAGCCCTCCAGGGCAGATCAGACCTCCGTGCGGCCGGACCAGCGGAACGACGAAGCTCTGGTAATCCTCTGGTGTTCTTACTGGACTCCAGAAGATCGGTGCTGGCCTGACTCCTATCGTGAAGATCATTGGTGACTGGCACTTGTTCATGACCGGTGACTTGACTCAGTCCTTGACCATCACCGGAGACTTGACTCAGTCCTTGACCATCACCGGTGACTTGACTTGACTCTGGAAGGTCATCGGTGACTAGCCCTGACTCTGGAAGGTCATCGGTGACTAGCTCTGACTCTGAAGGGTCCACGAACACCTGACTCAACTCTGGAGAGTTCACTGGAACCTGAGTCGACTCTGGAGGGTCAACTGGAACCTGACTCGACTCTGGAGGGTCAACTGGAACCTGACTCGACTCTGGAGGGTCAACTGGAACCTGACTCGACTCTGGAGAGTTCACTGGAACTTGACTCGACTCTGGAGGGTCAACTGGAACCTGACTCGACTCTGGACTGCCCGTGGAGACGTGAGGCGCCTCGGCTTCGGGCACCGCTTCTGTAACGGCCTCGGGCACCACCTCGGTCACGGCATCGGGAGCGGCCTTGGGCACTGCCTTGGCCTCCGGTACAGCATCGGGAGCGGCATCGTGCACCGCATCAGGAACGGCCTCGGGCACCGCATCGGGAATGGCCTCGGGCACCGCCTCGGCCTCTAGAACAGCATCGGGCACCACCTCGGCCTCCGGAACAGCATCGGGCACCGCCTCGGCCTCCAGAACAGCATCGGGCACCGCCTCGGGAACGGCGGCGGCCTGCTTGGGAAAGTCCTCCTGGACGGCAGCGGCCCGCTCGGGAACGTCATCCTGGACGGCAGCAGACCGCTCGGGAATGTCCTCCTGGCTTTGAGGAACGGTAGACGCCTGTCTCTTCCTCCTCCGCCCTCTATGATGGCAAGTATACATCAACAGAGTTGCCCTATGGAGAAGGGCGGACCAGCTGCTGGTGTGCTATGGTCCCCCTAAGAGAGATATTCCAGCTACAAAACAGACCCTCAGTCGGTGGATAGTAGATGTCATCTCTATCGCTTATTTTGTGGCCTCCAAGTTCTTCTTGGCAGGTGTCTCTATGCAGGACATCTGCGATGCTGCAGGATGGTCCATGCCCCTTACCTTTGTCAGGTTCTATGGCCTAGAGACGCGAGCCATTCCTGGCTCTTCTGTTCTCTTGCCTTAGCTGTGCAGGCTTCCACAATAGGCAGAGATTTGAAAGTCTCTTGGCATGGGCATTCTCGTTCCCAAAGTGTTCGCTGACACAGCTCGAGCTCCTGAAGAGGAACGTCTCAAGTTACGAAGTGGCACACTTCCAGTATCTCTTGCTTCACTCCTGGAAGCTGATACCGGTTTCACCTCACCTGCTTTTAAGCTTCCTGGTCGCTTTCGTCACCCGCCTATGAAGTCTCGCCCATCTATTGGACTGATTACCATGGTTATATACGTAACAGATGTTTCTGCTGCACTGCTCTCTTGATTTAAACATTTTATCCATTATTATTACTGTTAGTAATTATAATTCTATTCTAACATATAGAAAAAAAGGTGTGTTTTTATGAAAATATTAAATTCTAATAAAAAAATATAATAATTTGAAAGGCCTATATTTCTTATAGACATGATATTGATTCAACATACTGTATACATCTTGTAAAAAAAATCTACTTTGATTTAAAAAAAAATTGTTAACCCTTTTCAATAATTTAGCAAACCATTTTATAACTTTGAAGGTTGGTCATGTGCTTGGACATAAAAATTGACATAAAACAGATATGCTTATGAAACTGCACTTTATCCTGTATATCCTGTATAATTTGCTGCAAATATGATTTCTGAATTTAGATTGGATTTTCCCTTCAGAAACATGAAATTCCATTCTATCTTTCTTCACTTAGGCTATTTCATCATCTAAATTGCTGTCCCTTACCTTTCCAAATTTAAAAGAATATACCTCATCTCTAGAATTCCATTGTAATTCCGACTGACCATAAAACTGGGGAATCTCCTGTAAATCAGGGCACATGACAAGTTGCTAGGGTTTTCATTTCTTCTACCCATCTCAAAGCCATTACAATCCCATTATTTAGATAGATAATTAACCATATGTAACCTATTCATCAAAGTGCACAGTTTTCTGTTTATTTTGAAGCATTTGTATGTAACTCATAAAATCAGACCACAAAAATCTAACACTTTAGATATTTAATATCCAATAACTTTCCATGTCTATTGCCCAGTTTCAGATATATAAAAAGACATGTGCTATGCAGGACATTTTTGACAACACCCAGTTATGTTTGATTAGGGTTAGAATCATATTTGGTTTGTTTATATTTTGAGTTTTATCTTGACGCACAAAGATTTCAATGGGATTTATTATAATATTATGTCTCAAAAGATTTTTCATAATATGACCTCTTAAACTTAACCAGTAACTAATAATAATATGAAATTTAAAATGGAGGTTTGCTATGGTAATACTAAATTCTTTCAAAAAAATGTGTATTATCGTGTATAGCAGAACATTTCTTAGATTAGTTACAAGTTATACATTTTAGATGTGCACTGTGCACTAAATCTAAATCTGCACTTTGATGCAGGAAGCGCTACTAATGGATTAGCAGTACTAATTATATAATTTCTTGGTCGCTGTGATTTTTCCAAGTAAGACATGTTCCTGGATCAACATTATTGTCCGAAAATATAGACTTAACCCATTCCCTACCCTTAAACGTAACCCTACCCATAATTTATTCCTAAAATCAGTGGAAAATGATAGCTGATTAACAAGGATGTAAAAGCACCTAACCCTGGTTGTAAGCCTAAAACAGATATTTTTTAAGAAAGTTTCAATTCTGATTGGTTGATTGGAATGTTGTGCTAGGATCAACAAGGATATTGATCCAGGAAAGTTTTACTTGGTGAAATCACGCTGGTCATAATTTCTTGTATGCTGGTTCTTTTTTTTTTTTTTTTATCTTCTTATATGTTTCTTGCTATCTTGCTATGTTTCTAAGGAAAGAGTCCAAAGCATGTAATATTTTCTACTCTCCACTGATTTTCTAGGTACCACCTGGGTGTCATATATTCTAGACCTTCTGTACTTTGGTAACGATTCTCCAGAGCGCCAGACTTCCCAGCCTATCTATATGAGAGTGCCGTTCCTGGAGTCGTGTTTTAAAGTGATACCATCAGGTCAGAGACCACAGCATAATAAGAGTTCACTGAATTAATTAATGCATTTTCATGTTTTTTTGTTTTTTTGTGTGTGTTATTATATTTTTAAATCATTGTTTTATAATTTAGTTTTTAATGTCTTCCACATTCCTCATTTTAAAGTCCTGCATGGATTCTGTGTTCCACATGTTCTGTAATTTATGTAGCCTGTGACAGATTGATTTTGACTGTCTGCTTTGTACTCCACAAAAGTAAAATGCCACTGCATTTCTTGCAAATCAGAACCAGTTTTCTGTATTTCTTCAGAGATATGCGAAGCACACAATAAGGTCCTCTGCTGGCTTTACTGTACAGGTGCTGCTGCATTTAATGTAAACTAAATACACAAATTTGCAGCATTGATAAAATTTTAACTCCCTAACTTCCCTAAGCACTTCCCCTCGGGGGAATTCCAGCTGCCATCTTGAAGTGCATCCACTGTGCGAAGAAGATGAGGGAAGTTCACTTCAGGCTGTTCCATTGACCACAATGCAACATGATTATGTCATCACTGATTGCGTTTCATTGATCCCCACCCCAAACAAGTCTAAAATATATAAATTAATGCATAACCAATATTCACATTCGTAAGGAAAAACATGTAAAAATTAAACCAGTTCCATTGCGGATTCTAAGTGATCAAGGGCTTAGGAAGTCAATTCAGTCCAATTCAGTATATTCCAAGGGTTCCGCCAGTAGTGGGCACTCATGCAACTTAATCAATTATGTACATCCGAGTAAAGTAGACGGAGGAAAGGTTGCAAGTGAAGGTCACAAAAAAATGGACTAGAATGGATCCATTGTTTCACCACCAGAGCAGATGGGGAGAAGAAGGTCTCTTAAGTGATTGGGGTGTTCTGTTGATGGGTGTAATAATAAACATAGCAGTAGTCATTTACTCCTGACATATGAGCTGATGAAGACGGAGTGGATTTAATTTGTTTTTGAAGGGAATGCACCCCTGATCTACCTAAATGCATCTATTGTATGCACCTTATTGTATAGTTTTATCTACATTTTATATTTGATCTAGATTTTTAGGCTCTACTGTTAATGTTATCTGTATTCACCGGGGGTCTGAGAGTAACGCAATTTCAATTCTCTGTATGTATGTACTGTACATGTGGAAGAATTGACAATAAAGCAGACTTGACTTGACTATGTTCACGCAAATCATTTGTGATCCAGCTTCACCAACAGAAGAAGTGGGTATAAGGTTTTTTAATGAATCTTTGCAAATCACCTTTCCTAATAATGTGCTAATTAGCAAGTTTCATGATTGCTAAAGTAAACAGTCCCTCAGAGAGTGGCTCAGAAATTTTAACCAAACTATGTTACATACTTTTCATAAAGACCCTAAAGAATCGTATCAGCTTGTGGAAAATGGGCATCTGATGACCCTTTTAAATACATCTATTAAGACAAACATATTTCCCTATACCAGTGTGTGTAGTTTGGTGCTCTTATTCTAGGCTTTAAAAAATCACATAATAAAATGAAAGAACATTTTACTTGAGTTAAGTTTATTTAACAATGTTAAACATAAACAAATCTTAACTCTTGACCTGAACTGTGTAACAGCATGTTGAAAACATAAATAATTGGAAAAAAGCTAACCACAATATTTGTAAACAGAAGTAATGAAGATTATGGTGTTTTTAGTGTAAGTAGTCCACTGGCTCAAAAGACTCTGTCGAAGAGCAGTAACCCTTCAAAAGGTACTAAAATACTTTTAAGGAACAATATGCACCCTTTTAAGTTTACATATGAACCCATTTAGGGATAAATACAGTAAGCTACAAAGGTGTCTGTAGTTTTATTTCTGTTATGCATGATGTAATCTGTATTGTGATTCCTTTTACCCTGCATAGTTTTGTTCATTCTTTAAATTGCTTTTACAGCAATGACTCTTTGGTATAAGACCAAATAAGATTTGGTGTCTTAATGTAGTTTCTATGAGGCACTGTCCATTATCATTTTAAACAAATTAGAATGGTGAGGCTTTTTATTGAATTGTAGGAGCCACTAGCCAGTACGCTTAAGATACACTAAATAAGTTAGAAATGCTTAAAATATTGTTTATTCACTGTATGCCTTGATCTAACCACAATGACAACTAGGACACTATTAATTAAGAACCATATTTTTGACTTTCAGGGACAGAACTAGCTGATAATCTGCCCACTTCTCCTCGCCTCATCAAAACTCATTTACCTGTTCAGCTTGTGCCCAAGTCTTTCTGGGAGCAAAACTCAAGGGTAAAGTACATGTAACTTCTTTCACGCCGTGATGTGATATAGCTGGCAACATGAAATTAATCTCTTGTAGGATGATGTCAAACTCTTACAAACACTTTTGACGATTGTGTATATGCCTCTCAGTGTTTGGTGTGGTCACTGACAATGATTTTTTAACTAAGCAGTATATTTATATATATGCAGGTGACAAATTAAAGGAAACTCCATGAGATTGAGTTGCCCTGTGCATTTTTCTGCTCTGGCTTGCCCATTTGTGGCCTTCAAATAATTACAATGTTGTTTTGAGTAATCACCTTTATCCTTTGAAACATTCCTATCCTGATGGAAGTAGTCTTTTCCAGGATGACAATGCCATCAACCATTGGGCACAAGGGCTCACCCACCGAATGGTTTGATGAATATGAAAATTATTTGAATCATGTTCTATGCCCTTCACAGTCAACCCAATTGTATACCTATGTGAGATTTGAACAGATGTGTTACACAGCGCTCCACACTTATGCCTAAACTAATTGACTGCTTAATAATAGTTAGTAAATTGTTAAGTTTAGGTATTGTGTAGGATTAGGGATGTATATGGTCATGCAGAATATGTACTTTATAAATACCAATAAACAGCCAATCTGTTAATAATAGGCTTGCTAATAAGCCATTAGTTATTAATGAGAATTGGTCTCTATAATCATATTATTTCTGTCCACTTATTTCAGATTGTATATGTAGCACGGAATGCAAAAGACAATGCAGTTTCCTATTTTCATTTTGATCGAATGAACATGGGACAACCTGAACCAGGAGACTGGAACACCTTCTTACAGAAATTTATAGAAGGAAAGAGTAAGTAAAATATTTTGTAAAGTAATTAAATTAAACTGTATAAATAAAGAACCATTTTTGATAATATATTTATATATTTATACTTACATACAATTACAACAAAAAGTAAACATTTTAAAGTTCTCTTTCAGTCTGTAAAGTTCTACGTTACATCAGAAAGAGTCTGACGAATGGGATCTCGTCTGAGAGCCAAAACACCTTCGAGTGGTAACAAAATGAGCCAATGGTACACAGAGTACCTTGGTCTGTGGAATTTGCATCACGAGCTCCGCCCGCAATGCGAGGAAGACCTTATGTTGATCGCCGCATCACAAGGCGGGCTTGAGTCCTCGGGAGATGAGGATTCGGCTGCATAGCCTCCCTAGGAGTGCCGGCATTGCCCGAGTCCGATCCCGAGCTGACAGCCGTGCTTTCCTGGACAGCTGAGAGCATCGGGCTTGAGTGGAATCCTCCACCCTGTCCCGGGCGCTCGAGGCTGGATGATTGGTTCCTGGGGGCTGCTTGTGCTGATCTTCAGCACCCCACGCTGCTTCTTCTGTGCACCAGGAAGTGACCAGTTCATGGAAGACACCTTTAACTGCCCAAAACTGTTCTGGTGCTTCCTCCGCCTTTACTGCCCTCCATGGCGGGGCGGCCAAGGGGTATGCTGGGATTCCCACAGTGGAGCGTTCTGTTGCGATGCAACTGTGTCCTCAGAGCACCTCCACATAGTGTGGTGGTCCTAAGCTTCCCACCAAGGCCTGTAAGTTCTTATCCACGCTTGTGGCCAAGGCTTATGCTTCTGCCCTGCACACCATGGCCACCCTTCAAGTCTACCAGGCCAAGCTGCTCAAAGAGCTGAACGGGGGCAATGCTGACCCAGGAGTTTACAGGAGGTGCGCACCGCTACCGACCTCGCTCCCCGGGCTATGAAGGTTACTGCGAGCTCCTTGGGTCAGGTGATGTCCACTTTTGTGGTCCAGGAGTGCCACCTATGGCTGAACCTGGCAGACATAAGGGAGTCTGATCGGATTCAGTTCCTGAACTCCCCGGCCACCCAGGCTGGCTTCTTTGGCGACACAGTAGAGAATTTTGATCAGCAGTTCTCTGTCACCCAGAAGCAGTCTGAGGCCATCAAACAGATCCTTCCCCGGCGCAGCTGCCTCAGCCACCTCAGCCTTCTCATCTCCTCCACCCCTGTGGGTACATCTGTAGTTCCCTTGACCCCACTGGATCGGTTTCTGGGAGCCTGGGTAGAGCTCCCCAGGCCATCATGCTGGCTCATCCGAATGGTTATGCGATTCAGTTGGTGGGCATGGATGCTCCTGTCATGCACGCGGAGGTCGTGACCCTGCTGGCAAAGAACACGATAGAGCAGGTCCATCCAGCCGACAAGAAGTCTGGCTTTTACAGCCCTTACTAAGAAAACAGGTGGGCTATAGTGAATCCTGGACTTGCGTGCCTTGAACCGAGCTCTTCACAGACTTCAGTTCAAGATGCTAACACCCAAGCACATTTTCGAATGCATTCATTCGTTGGATTGGTTTGCAGCAATCGACCTGAACGACGCGTACTTTCATGTCTCCATTCTTCCTCGACACAGACCGTTTTTTCAGTTTGCTTTCGAGGGGCAGGCATTTCAGTACAAGGTTCTCCCATTCGGGTTGGCCCTGTCTCCCCGTGTCTTTACGAAGGTCGCGGAGGGAGCCCCCGCTCCTCTCAGGGAACAAGCTGTCTGTATCCTCAACTACCTCGATGACTGGCTGATTCTAGCTTCTCGACATGGAAATAGACTGTCACCATGTTCACGCAGCTTACAAACGAGAGCGCACAGTCACTGTTGAATTGCCTGAGACAATTCGAGGGCAAGAGACCGGTTCCTCTGAAACTGTTTCAGAGGCTCCTGGGGCATATGGCATCTGTAGCGGCAGTCATACCATTCAGGTTACTCCATATGAGACCGCTTCAGCACTGGCTTCACGATCAAGTCCCGAGATGGGCATGGCAATAGGGCATGCTCCAAGGACCTCTCATTTCTACAGGCTGGCCTTCCCCTAGAACCTGTGTCCAGACATGTTGTGGTGTCAGCAGATGCCTCTGCCACGGGCTAGGGTGCCATGTGCAATGTGCATGCTGCGTCAGGTTCCTGGACAGGACTTCAGTGGCATGTCAATTGCCACGAGTTGCTAACAGTATGGCTTGCTCTGCACTGCTTCAGGACCCTGCTAAAGGACAAGCACGTTCTGGTCTGTACGGACAACACACAGTGACCGTAGCGTACATCAACCGTCAGGGTTATGCTCCTTCCGCATTTCGCAACTCACTCGCCTTCTTCTCTTGTGGAGTCAGAAGCATATGAAGTCGCTTCATGCCATTCACATCCTGGGCAGGCTCAATCGTGCAGCCGACGAGCTCTCACGGCAGCAGTCTCATCTTGGTGAATGGAGACTCCACTTCCAGGCGGTTCAGCTGATTTGGGAACGCTTCGGAGACGCTAAGTTAGACCTTTTTGCCTCTCCAAAAAATTCCCTCTGCCAGTTGTTTTACTCCCTGTTTTACTCCCTGCACCCTTGGCACAGACATTCTGGCACAAAGCTGGCTGCTTGGCCTGCGTAAGTATGAGTTTCCCCCAGTGAGCCTTCTTGCACAGATGTTGTGCAAGAACATCTGCTTTGAAGGGGAACCTCTTCATCACTTGGTGTTTTTCACGTCATGAGGAACTCTGGAGATGCCCGATTGGGTCAGTGCGTTTCTTTATTCAGGAAGGGTTGGAACGAAGGCTGTCTCCTTCCACCCTGAAGGTTTATGTGGCCATCATCTTGGCTCACCATGACCCTGTTGATGATAAGTCTCTTGGGAAGCATGATCTGATCATCAGGTTCCTGAGAGGGGCAAGGAGGCTCAATCCACCTCGCCCTCTTGGGACCTCGCAGTGGTTCTATCGGCACTGCAGAAGGCTCCCTTCGAACCATTGCTCTCAGTAGAGCTAAATTTTCTATCATTGAAAACTGTGCTCCTGACGGCTTTGGCTTTGTTGAAGAGGGTCGGGGACCTGCAGGCATTTTCAGTTGACGTACGTGCGCAGAACTCAGTGCCTTAGGACCTCAGACCAGCTCTTTGTTTGTTTATGGAGGCCAGCAGAAGGGAAAGGCTGTCTCCAAGCAGAGATTATCCCACTGGATAGTGGATCCTATTGTCCTGGCTTATCAGGCTCTAGACTTGCCATGCCCCCTAGGGGTGAGAGCTCACTCAACTAGGAGTGTAGCCTCCTCCTGGGCACTGGAGCATGGTGCCTCGCTAATAGACATCTGTAGAGTTGCGGGCTGGATGACACCCAACACATTTGTGATATTTCATAATCTCTGTGTAGAGCCTGTGTCCTCCCGGGTACTCGCCCCTTCGGGCCAGTAAGGACCTACTCAGTGTCAATCCGCTTGCTGCGCCATTCCACTCCACAGACTGGATGCGTGCGCTATTCCCCACAGGTGAGTTCCTCAGTCCAGAACCCTGGATTCCTCCAGCATTGTTGATGTACAGCACTTACATGCATGCCCTCGATTGGTACCTGCCTTTGTAAGTCCTCCTATGAGCAGGCGGCCTGCTAGCATTCGTCCAGCTGGAATATGCTACCCAGTGTATTCTGTGTCAGCTATAGGCCCACACTCGTGCTGGCCTCACGACAGGGTGCTATCACTCACACGGGTCACTGGAAGACAGCCATGTGGCGTTTTGTAAGTGACCCCATTCGTCAGTCTCTTTCTGATGTAACGTAGAACTTGACAGACTGAAAGGGAACGTCTAGGTTACGTATGTAACCCTCGTTCCCTGAAGGAAGGAACGGAGATGTTACATCCCTTTGCCACATCGCTGTTCTGCTGAACGGCCGGGTGACTGGGCTCAGCTCCTCAGCGAAGACTTGAATGCGAATTGCTCGTGCTGCTCCTTATATACCTGCACAGCAGGGCGGAGCCTGTGATGCAAATTCCGCAGAGCAAGGTGTGCTGTGTCCCATTGGCTTGATTTGTTACCACTCAAAGGTGATTGGGCTTTCTGTCTCTCTCTCTTTCTGACATAGCGTCTCTGTTCCCTCCTTCAGGGAATGAGGGTTACATACATAACCTAGACGTTCTTTATTATGTGCAAGAAAGTTACCACTAAATCTTTTTTAAATATTTTCTTTAGAAGTATTTGGTCCTTGGTATGACCATGTCAGTGGATGGTGGGAGAAAAAACAGACTTATTCTAACTTACTGTACATGTTCTATGAGGATTTGGTTGAAGTAAGTAGTTCTGTTCATAAAGTGACCTTTTAATGAAGCATAAAATGTATTTATATATGTTTAATGAGTATTCTCCATGTCTTACTTAGGACACAGGACGTGAGGTGGAACGTTTGAGCTCCTTCTTGGGTTTGTCAGTCTCAACTAAAGAGAGGGAGAAAATAACAAAAGGGGTTCAATTTGATGCCATGAAACAGAACAAAATGACCAACTATTCCACTATCCCAGTCATGGACTTCAAGATCTCACCCTTCATGAGGAAAGGTTAATAAATAACTGATCTAATTTAGTCTTCTGAATTGTTTTTTTTTGGGGGGGGGGGGGGGGGGTGAAAGAAACAATAGTTAAAATAATTGCTTTTATCATCTTTCTGTTCCAAAAGGTAAAGTTGGAGACTGGAAAAATCATTTCACTGTAACACAAAATGAACAGTTTGATGAAGACTACAAACAGAAGATGAAGAACACCACTGTCAAGTTCCGCACTGAGATTTGATTGTTATTTATATATCATTTTTTGATCTGGGTATGTGAAAAGTCAGGGGGGGAAATCTGGGAACGCTGAATAAAAATATCAATCTGAATATTAATATTTTATGTTAAAATATATTCCAGTTATATGTACATATTCCATATGCCAGTGTAATATGCAATAAAGAAAACTATAATTGCAGCATTAACAATTTCTGACCCCGACAATTTCTTCTAAAAGTGATAAATGTATTTTTATATAAAAGCATTGTGAAAGAGCAGGCTTATCACTAATTTCAAAGACAGTGGTGCTTATTCAGATGATTGAAATATAATTGCAAATAATAGTGTATAAACTGTCCCATCACAAGTATACTTCTCATGTTCAGTGCAGTTTGTTGGTGTCAACTCTTTTACTTGTTTTATTAAAAAGCTAACTTGACCACAGAAAAATGCATTGAGACAAAAAATAAATAATTAAATATAGATTCAGGGGGATATTTTGTAAGAATGACTAGTGTCCATGTTTTGTTTTGTTTTTAATGCACTGTCTGCTTTATTCTAAGTCCCACAAAAGAATAAATAGCAAACAAGGAAAGAGGATACTCCACTACTGCAGTCCAGGGTCCTGAATCATCTCTTTAAAATGGCCAAATTCTGCCTGACAGTTTACCATGTGTGATGGCTTGCCCATGTGCTTCTACATTATTTGAGCTTAATTTGATGATTTACTGATGCTGTGATCAATAATAGCATGCCTGCTTTCAACAATTGGCAACATCACAATGTCCATTTTACCATGCAAACAGTGCATTCTATAAAGACAAATTTTCATAGAAAGCAGACTTTAGCTGAAAATAATAATAAATAATAATAATAATAATAATAATAATAATAAATTTAAAATATGGCACAGCATAATACATGCATAGATACGGCCTGGTTAAGTCAAAGTGTTTGTTTTCTGCTATGGCACTGATTTTGATTTATTTGTTTGTTTTTAAAAGGAAACCGTATTAAAATGTTAATACAGCATGTATATATAGTTGTCAGTGATTGACAATGAATAGGCAACTGAAATCATCCTCTGACTGGAATCAATATACAACATCCTGTTTATTTCCAAACATGAAACCAATATTAAAACTGCTCCTTGCCATTGTAAAAGTGAAAGGGAGAGGAACAAAACTTTTCAACTAAACAAGAAAATGTACAAAGCATATTATCATGTTCCTTTCATGTCACACTTAAATGGTGCACATTAACATTTCTCAGGATGTGTATCTGTTGTATTGTCCTACAGACAGATAAGCTTGGATAAATGTAGTGTAACTTTAGTCCTTATTCTGCCAGTATCAGTATATTTTGTAGAAGGAATGATTCACAGTATGCATTAAATGTAATCAGAATACATAATTTACAAAAAATTAAAATAAAAAAATAATTGAGTATATACATAATCTGTTACACTCGCAGCATTTTATAATTTATTGCTCACATAAATGTTCTATATTGAATAAATTAGTGATTTGTTGTTAAAATTTTGACTAAACAGCTGAATATATAACAACCACCAAAGTCATCTATATCAAAATTATTTTACTAAACATAACTCCAGTTGTAAGAATAGCATGTTTTAGGTATGCTGCATTGCAGGAATTACCTGGAAGTACAAAGCATGGGCCAGAAAATCAACTTCCACATCCATCAACTGGCACATCCAATATAATTTCTGTTCAAATGCAGTGCAACCGAGGGGAGGGGGGGTGGGGGGTTGACAATGTCCAGACACAGCTCTCACAATGCATGCTAAGGTAGCACTTAGGTTGCACTAGGGGACAAGGCACTGCACCAGAATAAACATAAAAATACGCACACTACTGCAAAGTACAGCCACAAAACTTAAATATAACATGTAACATATAACAGGAGATACCAAAGTATTTTACGCAGAGCAACTACACCAACAGAAATTATGTTCATTCACATCTAGAGGTTATTTTGCCTAAAACAGTGGTCACACCACTAAAACGACTAGTTTACAGATCAAATGACACATTTTGTACGAAAACATTAATAATAGTTAATACAAGCTGCAGATTTCTGCCTCTGGTATGCCTTGCCCCATAGATGTCTTATAGTATGTGCACTACTGTAAAAAATACTTTTTTAAATGAAGAACTTATATTTCCAGTGCTTATTGCACTTAACATTTCAGTTCATTTAATAAAATCTGATGAAGCCACTTAACAGTATGTTTCTCCTCCGCTTTAAGTGCCATTATACAGCAATTAGACTGCAAATCAGGATTAAATGTATAATCTATACATTTTGGAGAATATGAATACGTTGTAATCTGGAGTTGCTGTGCGTCATATGTTTAAAGGTCAATAATGTCACTGCTGACACTGGCTGAGTCATCATTTCGAGCAACTTTCAAGTAGCTCTGCCCCCCTCTGGTATTTGATTGTGAACTGTCGAGGTCAGGGGTTAGAAACGGCCTTGTGTTTTGTTCACTGGGCATGAAGACATGGCTTGTGCTTGGGGAAGGGTGCAGTGAGACCGGGCAGGACAAAGAGGAAGGCACTTGTGCCTCAGAGACCCAACGGAAGCCCTGATGAGTGGGTGTGGGGGGTGCTGTGACTTGTCGGCTGGGCACAGCACTAGGAATGGAGCGATCCAGACCTGCAGAGGACTCTGTGAGCAATGTGTGTTCATCACTGCTCAATGACAGTGTGATTTGGGGGTCACTATTCCGTCGCATCCAAAGGTTTGGAGACAGAGGAGGTGATGGGGGTCGCAGTGGCTGGAACAAACTTTCACCCATGAACAGATGCTCACGATGAAGTGCCTCATCAATACTGCGGCTGAGGTCAATTGGAGTTGGTGGGCGCAGGTCAAAATCGCAGAGGGAGATGGCTGACTCCTTGTCCCTGTCCAAACTGCTGCTTAAAGAGCGTTGTAGTGGCTGAGCAAGTGCCTGAAGCCTTAGCAATGAACCTGCAGAGCCCCCTGCAAAGCCTTTCAGATTGCGCAAATGATTGCTGTCTTTGAGGGGATCACGATTTCGTATGAGGCTCTTGCTAATGTCTGCCCCTGATCGCTCCTGATCTGCCCAGTTATTAGGCAACTCTCCGGCCCCTGAACCACAATTTGACCCTCCAATCCCATTGCTTTCGGATTTCCTTTGTTGCCTTACCTTGAGGCTCTGCACAATCTTTGCCCAGCAAGTATGTCTGCTGGTAGAGTTTGATGATTGGGAGGGTGAGGGCAAGCTTCCTGTGGCAGCTCCTTCCTGTCTTGGTGCTCCTCCATTGGGTTTCCAGAAGACCCAGGAAGACATCAGAAGCAAGCAGAAAGCCCAGGCTAGCTCCAACAGTCGTACCCAGAACTGACAGAGCCACCATGCCCAACGAAAGCGCCTCCAGTCTCCTAGAAGTCCATACAGCCACAAGCAGACATAAATGTGCAACAGACAGCACAGCACCCCAAGAAGAGCACACACTGCCAGTACCCGTGCTAAAACCCGCATCTTTACTTCACCCATCCCTTTATTCCCTGCCCGAGCTGAATGTGTGTGAGAGAAGCGTGGCAATGCCAAGAAAACGTAGCCTAAACACAGTACGAGGCCTGCAGTCAGCGTGAGGCTCTGAAGGACAATGGGAACAGCAGGCGAAAGTGCAGGGGAAAGTAAGTCTGCAGCAAGTAGGAGAGTGCATTGGAAAACAGCTAACACTCCTAAAAGAGGGGGGCGCTGAAGTGATGGAGGAAGCCAGCTTACACCTGTCTCTTTTAGTACCAGTATCACTAATGCAGCCTGTGCCAGAATTAACAGCGGTAATGGCAGAGTGCATAAAGCTATTACGACAGGAGGTGGCAGAAGGAGCCGAGTCCCATATGGGTCAAGCAAGAAGTGGCCTGCTCTAACTGCACCTGCAACTAGTAAGAGACTATTGGTGAGTATCAGTTCACCACGGTGAGGGCAGCTCAAGCTGAGAGATAAAGCTAAACCGAGGGCTGAGCCAGCAGTCAGCAGAAAGAAAAGGGCAGCAGAACCAAATACATGCAGCTCCCATGCAAATGAAAGTGTGCGTTTTAAGTCTGCCCACACTAAAAAGCTCCCATTTGTTGTGCCATATTTATCATTGTTGTTTTGATCTTTGGAAAAAATACAGTGACCCACACCAGAAGCACAGGGGTCCTTGGGTAGGGTATAGGTTGGAGAGGCAGGGTTTGACTTCAGAGATGGGACTATTCCCTGTAAGACTGACTGGTCCTTCTTTGTAAATGTTCCATCATTTTCTGAGAATGGAAAATTTCCATGTCCAGTCGGATGAGGAGAGGCAGTCCTTTGAAAAGTTGTAGTGTCTGTGAAAAGCAAAAAAGGGGGATTAAATATTATTGAGATTATTGTGTAAAATGCATAACATAAACAAAGCACATAGGCCTTCCTTTGTTCAAACAATAGTGCAGTGCGCTAGCAATGCCAGTGTCATGGGGTTGATTCATACTGTATAACTTGAATGCAATGTATGTCGCTTTGGATAAAAAACGCCTGTCAAATGAATACATTTAAACATAAACTACATACAATACAATCATTTTCAGACCATTTTTTTATAAAACAATATACATTGTTCTGAATCAAAAGTTCTAAATTGTCGTCTTACACATTTTGACAAATTAAAACATCCGGTTAATGTGAATTGGTCAACTGAGTACACATATACATTTAAAGGAATGGTAGCTCGAAAACTTTTTGATTGTGTAATCTTTAATCAAAATGTTATAACTTGCTGCTCCTGTGATATGACTGAATCCTCTCTTCTTATTTTTCAATAAGCCGTTTTACTAGGTCACAATACCAGAGACATATATTCACACCTAAAGACACCTATCCTGCATGTATTTGGATTGTGTTGGGAAACCAAAGGAAACAGGAAGAACATGTGCAAAGCTGACCTCAAACATCATCCGCCCAGAGCTGCTTCCATTTATAACAGTGAGCGCAAGCTAGATTAAAGTGATTATTACGTTTTGAATATGGATATTTTTCTTACAAAAATGAATTAATTCGCTATAGGAATCCTTTGTTCATCCCCCAGAGTTGTGTGACACACTTTTTTGTAATGGATGAGCTTTTTTATTAAACTTCTCATGGACCAATGAAGTTCAACATCTGCTGAGTTGCATCAAATAGATTGAAAGATCAAAAACCATTTTTAAAATAACTCCAACTGAGTTTGTCTGAAAAAAAGAAAGTCATATACACATATGATGATTTCAAGGTGAGTAATTTATGGCTTAATTTTGCTGAACTAACCCTTTAATTCTGGTTTTGTGGGTTACATTTGTGTGGGAAAAAAGTGTTTAAAAACCAGGTATACTCAGAATACTTAATTATGCTTTTCTTAAGTATATATTGATCAAAAGATACAGTTATAGGCCAATATCTGTATACTTATCAGAGTCAGAGACCTACTTAAAATTATAATTTTAAGTATACCTGGCTTATTCTGACAAGTGCATAAATGATCTGATCACACGTGTAAACAGAGCCACAATCACATTAAAAATGTAAAAAATAAAAATAAAAATAAAAATTCTTCAGACTGATCAAACCTTTAGTGTTCTTTATATCGGTCACTGTTCCTTTCATTCCTGGCTCCTTTGACTGGTCATTTAATTTTTTTGCTGATTTTGTTGAGTGTGAAGTGATTTTTGGTTGTGAAGAGTTGGAAGTAATGATGTCCACTCCCAGTGATGGTGCCTCTAGTTGTAGATTGGTTGTGCTTGTGCTAAGAGAGGTGGCCTCAGTATGTGACTGTAAAGTGGTAAACTGCCTTGGCTGAATTTTAGCAGGAGTGGTTATCCCCAACCTAACTGATAAACAAAAGAAAATTTGAGGAATGGTGCAGTAACATCAAAATCAAAGTTTTTTTCATTATTTATTTATTTATTTTTACAGTCTTTCTTTAGTTTTCATGACAGAAGTCACAACAGAACTATTACAATTACTGTATGAGTTTACTACTAAATAAACATTTTTTTAAGTTAAAATATTTGTAATTACAATTTTACCAGAATAAAGAAGTAAAATGATTTAGTGAACTATTTCGCTCTTGTTGCTCCAGAAACAAGTGATTGAGTAAGAGAACAGAATCTCAAAGGTGCAATTTCACCTTATTTCATTTATTTAGGTGAATGCAGCATTACTACATATATACTATACCTATTTCCAGTTCAGTCATGTTGGAGTCCAATCGGCTAATCCTACTGGAAGTGGATACAGGCATTTCATTAGGTGGTGAAATTGTAGAAGGACTGGTCAAGAGTGAACGTTTGAATGTTGGATTTGTTTGTACTGTGGCCAAAATAGCCAGCACACTAGTCTGAACTTGCGGTCTGTACTGGGTGTGCTTTTTATCAAAAGATGATATTGCCTCTGTTGATGATCCAATGAAGCCAATTTCTCTGGGTGTTAACATATCACCTGACCCAGCTGTTGATAGGTCTTTCTCTTCAAATTCAGTGACTGGTCCTTCTGTCATTGACTCTGTCTCATCAGCAGTCTCCTTTTCTTTTCCAGCAGCATCTTGTAGCATTATGGCATTTTGGGTAGGACCTCTTTTGACTCTTTTGGGTGATAATAAAAATATACCTCTTAACCCAGTTATGTCAGTATGTAATGTTTTTTCTGACAGTGTTTCCTCAGTATTTCCACTTTCATTCCATTCGTTTGGATCTTCGCTTGATTTAATAACACTTTTCTGATAGAAGCCATGAAGAAACGGTCTCGCAGTTTCTAACGCAGCATTGGCTGCTGATCTGTGTTCAATTTTTCTGAAAAGCAGGTAAGTCTGAGAAAACAGACTGTGATTTGAATGAGTGGTTGGAGATGAAATAGCATTTCCATGGACATGATTTGTGATTGGCTTAATAAGAGGCAATAGAAAAAAGAGTTGGAGTAGAGGCACCATAGTGACAGTCTGTCCTATAGGCTGTGGTTGCTTTTTGAAATCATATGCTCAACCGTTCCTTATAATTTATTCTCCTGCAAAGAGAAACAAATACATTCAATTAAAATTACGAATGTATATTTTTATACATGCACTTGAGCTTTTTAATTACTTGTGCAGGTATACCTGATGGATGGATGGGTTTTGCTGTTGGATTGCATTTTATTGATTAGTCGTTACAGCTTCAGTTCTCTGCAAGGTATCCACATTTTTCTGAGATCAACCTAGTGTAAAACAAGATGTCATTATTCTCCTCACCCATCTAAGGCAAGAAGGAAACATGAAAGTCACAAATAACATTCAGTCAGCAACATCTTTACCTATTTTAATTGCATACTATCATATGCTACCCATGAACAGACTATGAATTAATCTAAAACTCAGAAGAGATGGAGATGAAATTATAAAGTTGAACCAATCTGGTGTCTTCCATTGAAATTCATCCATGCCTTTCATTTAAAGACAGGTGAAGTCTATGTACTGTTGTGCAGAGGCCTTGTATCACCAGACTTGATAGTTCTTGTGCACAGAAGGTCAGCCAGAAATGTTATACCAATGCTATAGCTTTGATGATCCAATGTAACAATCTCTGCTCAGAGACACACAAAAACTCTCGACACCATTTAAGTAAATGTGCAAAACACATAAAGGGCAGAGGGCATGTAGCCTATGATGTTACTGGGATAAAAAAGCTAAATAACATTTAAAAATTATGACCTAAATTTTACATATTTTGTACACATTTTATCAGTTCATGAATTATCTGGGAATTTAACCCAGGAAGCCAAAAGAGTAAACATAAGTTGGTGTTGAATATAAATTCCACATTCAGTCACTTAGTGACCTCTAAGCCATTCTAAGCCACACCTTGCATTGAACTATATGGAGCTCTTCTACATGCCTGACTGATACTTCAGTGGGCAAGAGAACTGTCTTATATAAGATTCTCAGATCCACTTCCAGCAATCTGCTTTTAAAGGCAGTAAATGCCTTGTCCTGCTGAAGAAGTTCCTGTCAAAATGTGTACTATTGGTCATTATACTATACTAAGACTTATACTGGATCTTTATACTGTTCTTCTTGCAACATGAAACAAATGTTTTCCACTAAATTTTGGACACAGTAACAGAATTTTTAGCTCTCTGAATAGTTTCACTTTCTGCAGCAGAATTAAAACAAAAACAAAAATCAAAGAGGTTTCTTATGCTCATCAAGGTTACATTTATTTGATAAAAATGCAAAACAAATATTGACAAATATTATTACAATTTAAAATAATTCTATTTTAATATACTTTAATTCCCGATCCTGCCACCCCACATCCCACTTCACTTCCTGTCTGCACTCCACTGTTGTATTATAATAAAGGCAAAACACCAAAAATAAATATTTTCCTCTTCACGAAATAAACATGAATGAAGGCATGAATAAAGGCATCAGAAGAATGAAAGCTTCAGAAGGCATGTTGAGAGAAACAGTAGAGCATAATGAAACAAACTGTTGTATCACTGTTTTTAATGTTAAACATAAAGAATAAAAGGTTGGATGCCACAGACTTTTTTGCAGAGTTGAATTTTCACAATAAATAACATTATTCATGTAATATACCACATTCTAAATATATTACAACCCCCCAAAATATTACAACGCAATGTCTGAACTGTTAGAACTCTCCTGAGCACATCTTCCTAAGCGCGTTCTCAGCAGCAGGGTGTCTGAGGCATCTTCTTGTTTTTTTGGCAGATCACAAACTTATACGTAAGTGCATTACTTATTGAGCTTGCAGATAGAGTGTCAATGTTCCACTTGAGAGATAGGTGGTGGTAAAGCAACTATAAGTCTGCAATCTGCCATAAAGCAAGAAGATGAGAAGAAGACGTCTCATGCGCCCTTCTGCTGAGAACATGCATTGGAAGACGCATTCAGGACAGTTCTAACAGTTCAGACATTGCGTGAATCAGAGGTAAAAAAACTATATAAATACTGTTCAGTTTCTTTCACAGACTGATCATTTTGTGTCTTTACACATCAATGTATCATCACTAGCCGCAGGTATTTTTTTTTATTGTATTGTATTACCTGTGATTCCCATCTACTTACATTATAAGAATGATATGTGCAACAGTTTGACCTTAAACAGTTTGTGAAACAGTTTGACTTTAAAATCTTGGTTTGTGTTCTACTGAAGAAACAAAGTCCCTTACATGTTGGATACTCTGGGGGTAAGCAGATAAACATCAGGAATAGTCCTCGAGCTGGGATTCGAACTGATAACCTTGTGGGCAGTACGTCAACACAGTGTCATTGCACTCCCGAGTTCGAATCCAAGCTTGAGGACTTTTCCTGATCCCACCCCCTTCTCTCTCGCACTTCGCTTTCTGTCAACACTGATCCATCCTATCACAATTAAAGTGAAAAACCCAAAAAAAATTAAATGAAATTTCCCTTTGATGTCAAAATATCATGACTTTAATCACGCAATCTTAGATTTTTTGTACTAATATTATTTTACGTATCTCTATTTTATGTATAATTCTAGACCCAAACATTAAACGTAAGTTTGGTCATGAGGTCTTGTTAAGTTGTTTCATTTTGTGCCAGTCAAATGGATTCATCCGTTACTGGATTCTGAAACAATTTTACATTTTAGTAAACTAGTAAGAAATTGTCCGCATACTGTTTTCAAAAATGTCATCAGATAATCTTAAATGTTTTTAATTTGTTTAAAAAAGAGCATATATATTATTCAATCAAGGGTCTAATATTGTAATTTTCAAGTCAAAATTTTTAAGAGCTGTTATAACATGTTTTATAATCAAGAAGCATAACAGATCAACAAAGATTTTAAAAGGTTTTCAGTAAAAAGGGGTATGTCTGTCTGCCTCTGCTGTTCCTGGAAAATGTTGATTTGATCTTTTCCTCCAGGCAGTTTCTGTTTGTTCAACGAGTGTCAATGTGTTTTAACATGTACATTGGCTCTTGCTGTCAGGAAATGAATTTTCCCTTAAAAAGTGTGTTTGTGTGTGTGTGTGTGTGTGTGTGTGTGTGCGCGCGCTCTTGTTTTTGTGACATATCAGGACACAACTCTGTATAATGACATGGGTATGACACAGGTATTACAAGGAGAGGGTGACTTATGAGGACATAACCCATGTCCCCATGTTTCAAAACACTTCTAAACCATACATAATTAGTTTTTTTTTTTTTTTTTTGAGAGAAAGTAAAAATGCAGGTGTAGGGTTGGTGTAGGGCCATAGAATATTCAGTGTGTACAGTATAAAAACCATTACACCTATGGGATGTCCCCACTTTTCACAAAAAACAAAACGTTAATGTGTGTTTGTGTGTGACACAGAGAGATAGAGAGAGAGAGAGAGAGAGAGAGAGAGAGAGAGAGAGCAGATTTTTACATTTACCATTTACAAATTGCTTCTGGCCCTTTGCTGATCTTTTGACATGCATTTTAATAATATTCTTGTTCACACTTTATTCAAGCGATATACATTTACATTACATTTACATTTACAAAGCGACTTACTTTGTTCAAATAAGAACAATGGAAGCAATCAAAATCAACAAAAGAGCAATGATATACAAGTGCTATAACAAGTCTCAGTTAGCTTAAAGCAGTACACACAGCAAGGGCTTTTTAAATAATATAATACATATAGAGGAAAAAGATAGAATAGAAAAAGACTACAGCAAGCTAGTGCTAGAGATCTTTTTTGCTTTTGTTAATTGTATAATAAATGAAAAGAAAACAGATAGAATAGAAAAACAATAGAAAGCTTGTTCTTTTTTTTAGAAAACAAGCAGCAAATGAATAGAGTTATCTTAATAAATTAGTATGTCGTGGAAAAATTATTTTATTTCAGTAATTCAACTCAAATTGTGAAATTTGTGTATTGTGTATGATTCAAATTTGAGTTGAATTACTGAAATAAATGAACTTTTCTATGACATTTTAATTAACTGAGATGCACTTATAAGTCTGAAGTAATGAATATAGGTAAAGGGTGCAGAGCCAGTCGTTGTTTTGTATGCAAACATCAATGCCTTGAATTTTAATGTGAGCAGCTATTGGGAACCATTGCAAAGGTGTGACCGCATTCTTTTCACATCATTAAAAATTAATCTTGCTTCCACGTTCTGGATTAATTGTAAAGGTTTGATAGAACTGGCCCGAAGACTTGCCTGTCACATGTCTGTATACAAAATAAAGCGCAAAACAAAGGAGTATAAACAAAGAGTTATTTTAATAATCCATAGGAGAGAATGGGCACAACCAAACACAAATAATCCAGCAAACAAAGAAATATAAGGGAAAACAGACTTAAGTAATAGAAACTTAATTAGGAGAACTCAAACAGGTGTGAAGCTAATTTAATAAAAAAACAAATAAACAAAAAAAAAAAACAAAGCAGGAGAACGGAAACACAGAAAACTAAACCAATACATGTGACACTGCCAAGAGAGCACTGCAATAGACCAGCCTGGACAGAACAAGAGCTTGAACAAGGAGTTGTGCAGCATGTTCTGTAAGAAAGGGCCTGATCTGTTTGATGTTGAATAAAGCAAATCTGCAGTTTATTCAAAACCGGACAGTTTTAGCAATGTTGTCTGAGCTGATCGTCAATCTTAACACCAAGGTTTCGGACTGTTTTTGAATTTGTATACAGGAGAGATGTGTTATTAATAGGACAGTCAATTTCTTTCTTCTTACATGGGAATCACCAAAAAGTGTGTATATCTGCTTTGTGCATAGCCTATTTTTTTTCTCTATATATAAAAAAAAAGTCTAACACCATAAAAGAATAAGCCTACACACAGTATCCAAAGGAAAAATGTAATATTCTGTCATCATGGACCAGCTTGGGATGCTAGTGCTGTTATGTTGGTCCACAGCATGAGATGCTGGCATGCTAGATGGCCAGCATATGTTATCTTTTGGATGCTGGTATAATCTCAGCAACACCCACCAAATGGTGTGTTTACAAAAGTTGCTTAAGTCTGTTTGAAATCACCATTAAGGTACACATTAGATGGGCACTTGGTCCTTGAATTTGAAAATACTATCAGCAACAAGTGCATGTTGTCAATATTGTCTACAACATGATGCTCTTGACTGCATTTACACGTGCTTTATTCTTTTTTATTAGTTTACAGTGTTTATTAGGCTGTCCACTGGATTTTGACACGCCAAACATATTTGCAATATATAAACATTAGTATTGTAAAATTGTAATTTTAATATTAATCTTGAAATCATTTTATGCACTAAATGCATTTCTTTTGGCCTACATGAAAAAAAAAGGAAAATAAATCATGTCATGGCCTTAATTATATGAAATATAATGAAATGAATATTAATTGTAAAATTAATACATGGTGTTCAAACACATTTAAAAACAGAGTGGTTGCATCAAGAAATTTTTCTGTTGAAAGGGAGTCTATTAGTGCAGCTGGCACTATATAACTCTGTATTTCCCTCTCATGCATGCTCAGATTCCATACAGTCAGACATTTCCGTGCATTTCCATGAATGTTTCCAGGCACAGACAGAGGCCCATTTGTATGCAGTAAGATCAGAACTGTGTCCTGTTTAACCATTTAACTGTGTGTATGTGTGCATGTCTGACTGAGGTAAAAATTATTTAAGAGTATTGCAGCATTCCTGTCACTTTAGAGACGTGTATGGATTAAATTATTTGTTTGAATTTGCTACATAAGGGTATACAGCAGCTGCTTTACATAAACAATTGAAACCCCAAGGAATGTCACGTACATAATTCCTGACAAGCCATGTGCAACACAGATTAAATGAAACTGCACATTTGCACGCATTTGCCTTACATCTGAATAAAGATGTACTTCTTCTAAATTAAAATTAAATTAAATTAATGCATTTAGCAGTCGCTTTTATCCAAAGCGACTTACAGTGCATTCAGGCTATAAATTTTTACCTATCATGTGTTCCCGGGGAATTGAACCCCAAACCTTGATTGTGCAATGCTCTACCAATTGAGCTACAGGAACACTAAACCAATAGTGTTTCTCTTCTACTGTTCTGAAACATGCCAGGTTTATTAAGGGGTGAGCAATGTTCCATCTTGAATTCAGTGTGTGGTCACAGTTGTGTGTATGTCTTTAAATGTGGCTCATACAATCAGTATTTGATTCACTTGATCACCAAAACAACACTAATCTCTCAAAGGGTTATCTAGTCTGTGACGTCATTATGTCTATCCAGGTTCATATGACACAAGGTCAGCGGAACTTACACTGTCTCTCATCTTTCATTCTAACTTCTTCTCTGGCAAAAACCTTTTTGAAATTAATTCTCTCCATTTGCAAAATCAAATGTGAGTAAAAGACTACATTAAATCTGTCTTTTCATAATACTTGGATTAAACTGCTTGATTCAAAACCTACAATACAAATACAAATGTCTACAATACAAATGTTTTAAAACATCTGGGTTTTTGGGTAAATAAACTTTCAGTCGATGGAACAAATCTCTAATTTAATTTAATGTATCTTAATTTGTGTTCCTTAGAAGAACAAATGTCTTACAGTTTTGCAATGACATGGGGGTAACTGATGACCAAATTTTCATTTTAGGTGAACTAATCCAAAATGAATGAGAATGTTTTTATTCGTCTCATTTCATAACAGACTCTTTTTTATATATATTATTCTCAACATGATGCCAGTTTAACAATAATAGTTTTGCCATATGCAAGTTATAATAAGTTTTAATGCATGTACAGATCGGCAAGCAGACTGTTGCAACTGTGGTTGCACTGATCAATGGTTCACTTTCTTCTGCCTTGGGATTTGACTCAGACTCAAACACATAGGCTCTGGCCACATACAGTGCTGGCCATATCCAGCATCAAAACATGTCAGGCATTGAATAGAGTGTGGATAAGTTACGATGAAGTTTTGCCAATCACAGCATTGGGAATTTTACTTGCATTTTTTAAAAAGGGAACGCCCCGTCCCCATGAGTGCAAACTTTGTAAGCTAACGTCTACAAACATAATATACAAGTACAGTAGGCATGGGTAAAGAATTGAAATTGCATTTCATGACCTCTTTAAAATATAGAAATTTGATGTATATTTGTAATTCTTGTAATCTGCTCATATTCAAAGTGAAACAAAGTGAAACTGTACAGTTGTCTCACATACTTCTACCTGATCATTTGTCTAACCTAAAATGGGTAATTTAGTCGCCCCACGTGGCCTATAGCACATATCAGGTTACTTGACAAAATATTAGATGGTGTAGACCCATGCAGCATCATATTCGTGACAAGACATGTATATGATTGACATCTTTATAATGGTGTAATCTTATGACTCTTTATGGAAAAACCCTCTACCGTCCAGGGTTGCGGTTGACGTGCTGCAGTCGCTTGCCATTTTCTGTACTATGTGTATATAACGTTACGTTCTTTACCGCAATGCTTTCCCAAACGCAACGCCGCTAAAAATAAACAGTAGCATCTCTAATCAAGCATTTGCATCTGAACACTTACGCTCCATGAGAAACGTTAAATCGAAAGAGTTTACTGCGTAAGCAGCTGTCATGGTCATGAACCATGTTATTACAGTCGCTCTCGCATACACCCGTAAGCTATTTTCATTAATATTTAACAATGTTTTCTTAGAGAGGAGTAAATGAAACATTCGTACCTGTGAGACTGTCGTTAGCGTCGTTCATTCATTTGTCTTTTGTATTTCCTTCAGCAATTCTGCCCGTGAAGACGATGCGACACAAATACTGCGCCTATGTTCATACGTTCGTTCTAGAGAGAGAAAGAGAGAGAGAGAGAGAGAGAGAGAGAGAGAGCGCGTCATATTGTTGTGGCACCTTCCTATACTATAGCTACCTTATATCTAACCATATGTTAATGTTATATAAATATCTACTAATGAGTTCAGTCTGAATCAGTTGTAAAGGCAACTATGAAAATATTAGTGCATATTGGGTTTGTTTGGGATACAGTTGCAATCAGAATAATTCAACGCTCTTGACCTGCAAGACATTCTGCTAATGTGGACAAAACTATCAATTAAACCAAACTGCTATATAAAGTGTATTATACCCCTTTGAGTTGTTCTGAATGAAAAAGTTGATGATAATTATTATTATAATTATTTATTTTTTTTTTTTACTGATTCATCTTTTATTTCCTTATAAATGTTGCTTATAATAATTATCTGAGACCTGTCTACTGATTTTTAATTTTTAAATAACCCACTCAAGAACATTGTATGACCCATCTCTGAACCAAACTTGCATATATTTGGATGTACAGTATTTGGGATAATTATCCTATTGGAGTGTCCAGTGATCATCAAGCTTTAGTCTACGCACTGAAGTTTTACTCTTAATTCAATAATCCATTATGTCCTTAATACAGTAAAGATTTCCACGTCATGAAACAGCAGATTCCCTTAACAAGACTGGTCCACCTCTGTTTGACCACGGTGATAGTATTCTCATGAGCTTTGCCTTTTTTTGTACCAGACCTCGCTGATCCATTGGTCCAATAAGTTCCAGTTTAGTCACATTTCTCATAAAACATTTTTCCAGAACTGCAGGTTATTTAAATTGCCATGTTATTTTCTCCTCAGTCTAGAGTAGTGTTCATTAAGATGTTCAAACATTATGGCCATGCCTTTTTAGTTTTTTGTCTAATACTCTGCATTGAAATATTTTGTAAGTAAACTAAGGGTTTTCTGAGTTGTTCTGATCAAACGTTTTACTACCTTTGATAATATTGTGCTTTTTCTTTAACTACTCCAAAGTTTTCTCCAACCCTAACCCTAAACCTAAATTTTCTTTACAATAACAAGGTTTCTACCCTACTATACAAATAAATCAAAAGAACAATATTGAATTTGGGTTTAAAAATTATGACATAGCCGAATTATATATATATATATATATATATATATATATATATATATATATATATATATATATATATATATATATATATATATAGTGTGTGTGTGTGTGTAATTGTGTGTGTGTGTGTGTGTGTGTGTGTGTGTGTGTGTGCGCGTGTGTGTGTGTGTGTTTGTCTGGGGGATAGAATAATTTTCATTATAACTGTACATATGGGTAAGCATTGTCAGATTATATCAGGAGCATTATGTTAATCGTTTGCAGGTTAACAGGATTACAGTAATCTGTCAAGGACATTTACTTTCTGTCTCGTTTATAGCCAGGAGTGTGACTAGGCTCTATGGTCCATTTTAGACATAAGAGTTATGTGACCGATGCTTATAACATGTTTTATGCACTGGAAAATGTGTAAACAACAAACTGTAATAAATGTTGGTAACTCTTTTTATTTTATAGTCCACTTTAGACATTCTAATTATAAGTAACTTTGCAATGATATGTCAGTTTATTCTACTGCTTTATTCTACTTATTCTACTTCTATATATCAGCAAATGAATGCGTTAGTTGACATGTAGTTTTCAAGTTACTTAATTAGCAGAATGTTACCAAAATGTTTGCAATTTGTACATAAAAAGACTGGAATTTATATATATATATATATATATATATATATATATATATATATATATATATATATATATATATATATATATATATATATTGTAATTTTATTATTTTTTATATATATTAAGATTTTGTTCAATTTTATGTTGTTTTGTTAAAACTACCCAACTGTACTTACCTGTACATACATAATGAATAATGATTCATTATTTAAGTATATATTTCATACCTAGTGTTCAAAACATAATTTTGTATTATGTGCAGTGTAGACCAAGTGCACTAGTCTGCAAACCAGCTAACTCACATTATTGTCTTGAAATATTTCTGTTAATCAGCTATGGGTCCACCATAACTTAAAACTGTTTTGATGAATGCAGATTGCCATTCTTTCTATATTCTTTGAATAATGATAAAGTATGGAGCAAGATTTTGGTACTGTCCATATCAATGTTTTTGCAAGGTACCAAAAGACCAATCACACCAGACTTGGCCATGTGACCAATCAGAGCAGAGCAGCCTCTCAGAAAGCAAGGGTTCTAAGAGATCAGGGCCCTGTTCCCCAATAACGCTCACTCTTAGCCTCGAGAAGATATATCTTACCAAAGTTGTTTATATTCCTAAGTGTGTTCCCCGAAGTGTCCCTTAGGAAGCTTGGCGCTGTCCCAAGTGAAGGTACCACCTAAGTCGTGGTATTGGAGGTGGAGAGAGCATTGTACTTACTCTTCCCCCACCTACAATTCCTGCCAGACCGAGACTCAAACTCACAACCCTTGGATTGCAAGTCCAACACTCTAACCGTTAGGCCACGACTTATGCAATGACAAAAGAGGACACGACTAGAAATTGGTTTTATGTTTATGTCTCATTGCTCCGGCCGGACAGGGCATCACAATATGTTAAGAGATGTAACATTTTCGTCATACGTCATAGGCCAAACACAACGCACTGGATAGCTGGCCAATCAGAGCACACCTCGCATTTCAGACCGATGAGCCTTTAAAAAATCGATGCGTTTCAAAAGGCGGGGCACAGAGGAGAAACAATGATTTACAGTATGTGGATAATTAAGTTTTTTTTTTTTTTTTTTTTTTTTTACCTTCATCCACATAAACACATTTTTATTACAACAAATACACCAAAATGTTCTTCTTTTTTTAGCAACATCATATGGCCCCTTTAAGCACCAAATAGTGGTTTAATGGCAAAATGATATAATATGCAATTGATAAAATATTCAATCTTGGAGCTCCTTCCACTGGGAAACTAAATAATGCATAACTTTCAAAATATGCTTTTTTTAGTTGTTGCTAAACACTGTTGCAACATTGGAGACATCCAAAATGGGCAGTGCTAGGAAGATTTCAGGAATGGTTTGAAAACCCCTGTTCTAAAAAAAGCAACCTCATCTGTCTTGCGTTGTGTCATCACAGAAATTCAGTCTGTTCTTCACATGTTTGACTGCATGTTTCTCCCCAAGGCTGCCCAGTGAGCAGTAATGACATCACACTGCACACAAGCATTGCCAAATTCATTCATGCATTCATTCATGGCAATAGCGCTGTGCGATTGCTCTCTGTGCATGCCTTTCATGGTCATAATGTTCGTGCTGGCACTTGAACATGAAAAAAACCTGATAATCCACATTATTCAGTATGATTTGACAATGTCCTAAAGAATACCTTAATAAAGATTAATAAATGTTGTCAAAATATACTGCTCTTTTTTTTTTTACTGTTAGTGATGAGACCTTATTGTTTTAGCAAGATTATTAAATTGACTGACTGGCAATAGTTGATGAGAAATGAACTGAGTTGGATGATGGCATCAATGTTTTCTACATGTTCTTAGATTAATTAATCTAATTTTAATAATTGATCAACTTTACACAGTTATTAAACTCAACTGAATCAACAATGAACTGATTTAATATGAATAATGACTAATGAATATGATGAGCTTTAATTCACTAATGTAGCATTCTGATTATGTCATGTCCTGTTTGTTGCTGCCATGTGTATTGAGTTTGAGCTCCGTCACGTTCTTTTTTTATAGACTATTTTTTATCTTAAAAATCTATTTTATGCAACATCATTTTCATTTCTATAATGTGTGAATATATTCTCTATCGTATTCTACACCAAAAACAATCAGAGCGCCTTGTTATCAATAGTTTTATTTTGATTTCCCAAATCCGCTATTTAGCTTATAGCCCGTTAGCATCGTCAGCGTGGTTGCCGCTAATACCGCTTGTATTGCTAATACTCTATTCACACACATTACCATTGTTTTACTCACTGTTACTAGCTTTAATGGTGGATGTATGTCTACCTTTGAGTGCAGGTGAGGACACGTTTGAGCTCCATTCGGTGAGCGGAGAGCCATGCTGGAAACCTCCCAGGCTGATACTCACAAGTTTGGGGTAGGTATATAGTGCACTGCTAACAGTCCCACAACTACTCCGTGTGTTTCTCTGCACAGGCCCTGTGCACCGAGGACACAATCTTCCCAGATGTCCTTCACTCCTGCGACGGGACACCACAGAACCTGGGTGCATCCACAACGAAGGACACGAGCCAGGCCCCAGGTGACGACTTCTCCCCCTCCAGTCTTTGAGATCTCCACCCAGAACGCTGTGATTTTCGGAGACTCCATCATCTGACACGTCCGTGCTAGGCTAGCCAAAGGTAAAGTGCACACTCACTGTTTCCCTGGTGCTCGTGTTCTGGATGTTTCTGCATAGATACCCGCAATCCTCAAGGCCGACAAGAGCCCCACACTACAGCAGATGGAGACATTGAAGAGGGACTTCAGGAGCCTAATCGAGATGGTGCCAACAGTGATGATCATCGTGTCAGGACCACTGCCCACATATCGATGAGGACACGAAAGGTTTATTAGACTTTTTGCTTTAAACGAATGGTTATTGTCATGGTGTAAAGAACAGAAACTACTATTTGTTAATAATTGGAATCTTTTCTGGGAATGTCCTAGGCTTTTTTGCGCTGATGGCCTGCACCCCAGCAGAGTCGGTGCAGAAGTCCTTTTGGACAGCATCTCCAGGACACTTCACTCCATGACTAGTAAGCCAATTCTCAAATAACTACTATTATGATCTACCTGCTTATATGATAGAAGTACTTGCACTGTCCAGTCTATTAAGACTGTGTCTTTTCCTGAATAGTGGGGTCAAAATATAAATCTTATCGTGATTTAACCGGGAAAAATGTCAAATAAATTCGAAATACTTCTGCTTAATGTTACACTGTCAGATATGCTAAAGAAATCTATTGTATCTCTTGCTGTGGCTACTGTGTCTAGACCACCAGGGCCGTATACAGAATTCCTAAAATAATTTGCAGATTTCCTCTCAGAACTTTTGTTTACCATTGATAAAGCACTAATCATCTGAGATTTTAATATTCACGTTGATAATACAAATGATGCATTAGGACTTGCGTTTACTGACCTAATAAATGTCAAGCAAAATGTCACCAGGTCACTCATTTTTTTAATCATACACTAAATTTAATTATATTGCATGGAATTGATCTTACTGATATAGATATCATACCTCAAAGTGATGATGTTTCCGACCATTTCATTGTATCTTGCATGCTGCGTATCATTGATATTAACTATATGGCTCAGCGTTACCGTCTGGGCAGAGCTACTGTATTGTTCCAGCCACCAAAGACAGATTCGACATATCAAGTGTTTAAGCTGAGAAAATTTATAATTTTAAGAGGAAAATATGTTGATTTTAAATTTCATGGCATCAACACATCTCGAAAAAGTTGGGACAAGGCCATGTTTACCACTGTGTGGCATTCACTCTTCTTTTTATAACAGGCTGCAAACGTCTGGGGACTAAATAAAGGTGACTTGACTTGACTTAAAAAATTTACTTAATTAAATGGCCCTAAAAAATAAGGCCCTAAAATGTTTAGCTCCTGCATACCTTACTAGCCTTATACCATGCTACAACCCATCATGCTCCCTAAGGTCACAAAATGCTAGACTTTTGGTAGTTCCTAGGATAGCAAAGTCCACTAAACGAAGTAGAGCATTTGGCTCCCAAACTCTGGAATAGCCTTCCTGATAATGTTCAGGATTCAGACACACGCTCTCTGATTAAAAACAAATCTCTTTCGCCAAGCATTCAATTAATGCATCTCATAATTTGTGACTGCAGTTGTATCTGAGCAAATGTGCATTATTATTCTTTAGCTTGGCTTAAACTAATTATTTTACTTGGTTGGAAAAGCAGCTACACTAATTATGTCTCTGTTTGTTTCTCTGTTTTGCCACAAGCTCCAGTCTGGATCCAGAAGTCAAGTCAAGTCACCTTTATTTATATAGTGCTTTAAACAAAATACATTGCGTCAAAGCAACTGAACAACATTCATTAGGAAAACAGTGTGTCAATAATGCAAAATGACAATTAAAGGCAGTTCATCATTGAATTCAGTGATGTCATCTCTGATCAGTTTAAATAGTGTCTGTGCATTTATTTGCAATCAACTCAATGATATCGCTGTAGATGAAGTGTCACCAACTAAGCAAGCCAGAGGCGGCAGCGTCAAGGAACCAAAACTCCATCGGTGACAGAATAGAGAAAAAAACCTTGGGAGAAACCAGGCTCAGTTGGGGGGCCAGTTCTCCTCTGACCAGACGAAACCAGTAGTTCAATTCCAGGCTGCAGCAAAGTCAGATTGTGCAGAAGAATCATCTGTTTCCTGTGGTCTTGTCCTAGTGGTTGTCTTGACAAGTTCTTTACAGGGGATCTGTATCTGGGGGACACATGAGAATAGATGATGCAAACCCTTCAGAGGACCTCCGATGATGCTAACACTGAAACAACATACAAAACTAACAAATATTGCTGGAAGTCTGATTGCATCATATAATAATTGCTATTAATAGTCCATCATCTGGTTGACTACATCTTGTATAAATTTTTCTGAAAATTCCTGCCATTTGCACATAAACTGACAGTCACCACTTATAAGCTACTACTAAATATTGTAGAAACGTAATTTTTCTGTAAAGTTGCTTTGCAATGATTTGTATCATAAAAGCACTATACAAATGAACTTTAATTTAATTGATGAATAATCTACTATCATCTTTTCAGAGCGGCCTTACAGAATGATTAAATTTAGTTTGGACCGTTGAATCAGTATTTCCCTGTTTATCACTGTAAAGGTGCCTTGAAACAATCTGTATTGTATAAAGCTTTAAATAAATAAAGCTGACTTGACTTGTGAAATATTAATAATATTTCTTAATTTTACATAAATACATTAACTTGCTTCTGAAAATCCTACAGCTTTTTATGTGCATGTTTCACTCATTTTTTAATTTTTTAAGTTGTTTCAACATTTGGAGCACAGTGCGCATATATGTGACCCTGGACCAAAAAAATCTGTCTTAAAGTCATTGGGGTATATTAAAAAAAAAAAAAAAAAAAATGTCAAAATTATAAAAAAAAATTTAAAGCCAAAAATCATTAGGGTTTTAAGTAAAGATCATGTTCCATGAAGATATTTTGTAAATTTCCTACTGTGAATATCAAAACTTATTTTTTTATTAGTAATATGCATTGTTAACAATTAATTTGGACAAGTTAAAAGGCTATTTTCTCAGTATTTCGATTTTTTTGCACCCTCAGATTTCAGATTTTCAAATAGTTGTATCTCAGCCAAATACTGTCCGAAACCATACATCACTGGGAAGCTAATTTGTTAAAATTGACACTTAAGACTGGTTTTGTGGTCCAGGGTCACATATAGTAACTAAAAGTCAATGCAGAGTGGGTCTTACTGGGTGCATGCCAGTGAATGGTTTAAATATGGAAAAAGCTTTTTTTGTGTAATTGAATATGTGTGAGCACTAAAAGAGAAAGGGGGACTCAGTGTAATGAAAAACAGAGATATTTACAGACCGACGAGAAAGAACAGATTTAGGCCACCGAGAGTAAGCATATGTGGTACAAAGACACATACAGTTGCATAATCATCACGGAGAAGCTCAATCCACAAACACAAACTCAATTACACAAGCACAAATATGTAGAAGGGAGCATCTTATATGGACAGACAATGCTTTATTCAATAATGTGAGGTAAACATGAGAGTAATATAACTGAAAACAAAGACTACTAATTTTTGACACCAGAATAACCATCAACCACAAACTGACATTTATTGATTTAAAATGTTAAACGCGTTAAATAAAAAAAATGTTTCCTTTAATAATTTGGCAAGTACATCTGATTCTATATGATATACAAAGAGGAACTACACTTCAATTACCATGAATACCTTTTATTTCCTAGTTAAAAAAAATCCATGCATTAATGCACGATCACTCGCCCAGAGACACAAACACTGTGACACTAAAAAAGGAAAGACTGGATTGAGTCAGTGGCTTATGTAAGTGTGACCCATGCACTGTTCTTGCTCTGAGGGGCTTACAGCATGCCAAGCAATGTCAAAATAACTTGCATAATAGAAATGTTTTATCAGAGGACCAGATATCAAACAAAAACATTTTCAGGACTGAAAGACTGTTTGGCTCCTACCTTCAAACATCATATGTCTGCGTTGATGTAAAAAAAAAAACAGTGTCACTGACAGTCCATATCATGAGTCTCATTCAAAGTCAAATTATCTCTAAATACTGTAGAAATCAAGGACATACACAATAAAATAAAATTGTGGACACTTAAGGCACCTAAATTCAAATTCTGTTTAAAAATGGTCAAAACAAGTCTGTGAATACTCAAGAGCAAATCAACTGTGCATCTGCAACCATTGTTATACGCATATATGAATATCTAAAGTTAGCTACAGCAGATGATTTTGCTAAAAAAATAAAAATAAAAACATTATTTCAAGGCGTTAGCTAACATAACTTGAGTGTTCATGGACTTGCTTTGACCATTCCAATAAGGTGGATGCTTTACTTATAGTGGCCTATAGAAATAGATACTAATCAGGCACATACTATACATAAAACGGTCACATGAACAAAATGAGAGGAGAGAAGGAAAACCGAATCCATGACAGAAAATGGAGATTATTAACCAAGATCTATACATTTCACCGAAGATCACCATTTTAAATTCAAAAAAGGTCATTTGGGTGATTCATGTAGAAACCGAATCTGAAAACTATGCTTCTTCAAACTCAAGTTCAAATCAGTGCTGAACTTTGAGAAAAGGTGATTTAAAAAAATATCTATATTATAGGGCTGCGTGATTAATTAAATGTGATTGTCATTTGCATTTAGTAAAGTCGGTTCTTTAATCATCAGTAAATCATCACCCCGTGCTTTCAGATGGAGCAGCATTTATTACACAGAGCTATAGTTCACTGATAAGTTACGCAAAACAATGGCAGGCAATATTATTGCACAATTTAGAAAACTAAGAAATCGTTAGCGATAATGAAAGCTGTTTGCGTTGCTTCTCAGTGAACTACGGCTCTGTGTAATTAAGGCTGATTTATACTTCAGTGTCCAAACTCCTCCCTCCATATGTATTTGAGTTTTGTGTGTTTTTTGCACTTTAATATATTTAAATGTTACACCTTCTATTTTACAGCAGCAGTCTGTAAATTCTGCCTCTTTTTCGCCATCTATGTTTGAAAACCTGGAATTGCAGTTCCTTTCAGAATTATACTCCATGCGTGGGTTGTGATCCAGCGTGGATTAATCTGTTTTGAGGTGAATGTGTAGCTGTCAGTCACTGCACCGGAGTACAGTAATTATTCACTGTACTTCGTGATCACAGATTGTAGCCTACGTCTTTGAATATATGACCCAAATAAAAATGTCAATAAATCACGCTACCAACGGTGATTTAATCTAACGATCGATTAGCTCATATCACAAAACAAACAGTTGTACTGCCATGGTACGTTACAAGTCCTTGTGGATATTGAAAGGATGCCATCTTCTTTTCCGTTGTCGTCTCATGCGGACAACGATGCAGAAGAATAAATGAAAACCAACGCACAGCCTACAGCATAGAGGCTATGGTGTATATCCGACACAGAAGAATAAATCAGCCTTAAATGCTGTACCACCTGAAAGCATGTGAAAATACCACATTTAATAACATGTTTTTACTCCTAACTCACTTCATAACGTCAGTCGCAACATATTTCATAGTATTCTAAGCAGTGATAAAGGCATTGCATTATAAACATACTTTATTTTAATTAAAAATATAATAACTCAGATAAACCATATATTGTCATAATCATGTTTATCAGTCATGCTGAATCAATAAAAACAGTTAAATCTTCTATTTATCCAGCTACCGCTATAGGCATTTCCTGGGTTTCTTCTGCAAGGAGCCTTTGTATGAAGATTTACTGCTGATCACAGAACCATGCTTCACTGATATGCATCACAATCGCAGCTTCTGTCTAATCGTGATTTCGATTCCATTTTCGATTTATGGTGCAGCCCTATGTTATAATACTCTACCATTTCACCACATTTACCAAAAAAAAAAAAAAAAAAAAAAAAAAAAAAATATATATATATATATATATATATATATATATATATATATATATATATATATTACATAATATAGAAGTAATTCATCCTTTGCCACAAACAAAAAACATTCAGTGTGTTTAACAGCACATTTATTATACAATAACAGGGTTACTCCATCCAAAACATTTTCTCATTATTCACTTACTACCATGTCATTCTAAACCCCCCCAAAAAATTTAATTAGTCTCCAAATTAGTGTAGCGCCATTTTGGCAAATCTGAACTGTACGCAGATGGCGAACGCTTCACACTGCACATTTGCTTTCAAACCAAAGTGTAAATACATGTAAAAAACGTATCATTGTGGCAGGGGCGCTGCACAAGATCACAGGCCCTATGCATAGGCAGTCCTGATGGAAATATCCAGGTAAAATAAAATATATTTCAGACCTTTCAAGGGCCCTCTCTTCCTTTGGGGCCCTGGTAATAAGTACTGGTTTTACCCCCAGTCCGACGCCCCTGAAGAGCTTACGCCATCTGCGTACAGCTCAGATTTGCCAAAATGGTGCTAGGCTGATTTGGAGAGACACCGAGGACAGGAATTGATGAATAAAGTCGTTATTTTTGTCTTCTTTGTGTACAAAAAGTATTCTCATTGCTTCACAATGTTACGGTTGAATCACTGATGGCAGATGGACTTTGATGATGCTTTTCATACTTTCCTGAACCTTGACACTTGTTATTTATTTGCCAGTCTAGGGGCAAGGTTTTTATCCAAATTATCCAAAAAGACAAACAAAGCTTTTACAGGTTTGGAACAACATGGGGGTAAGTGAACAATGACAAAATCTTCATTTTGGGATGGAGTATCCCTTTAAGTGTAAAATATGGTCCTTCCTTAAAAATATGGTCCTTTCTCTTACCAATAAAATTGAGCTGTCAGATTTTGTAGAGGTTTAAAATGTATTAATCTACATTTATTGAAAAAGATCACAATGGAAGCAGACTTTCTGTAGCCTGAATACAGTATGTATCCACAATGTCATTTTGACCTTATGTCCTCTGCTGCTTTTTGCCTTTTTTTCTTTTCTGTTTTTCCTCACATCTGTCAGGTCTTCTCTCCTTCATCTTTTTCTTCAGCTCTGTTTTCTCATCTTTCAGTGCAGGAATCTCTTCTTTCAGCTTCTGAAACTTCTTTAGATCAGCACAAAAAAGTACCTGAGACCCAAAAAAGACAAAAAGAATAAATAATTCTGTACTACTACTAATAATAATATTTTAAAAATACCATAATATTATTAATAATAATATCCGATTATGTGAAGCATTACTTACAGAGTGTGCCCAGCCTGCATAGGGACCCCAGAGTTTTCTAAAGAAGTCACCTGCAAAAGAGAATTTAAAAAAATCTAATTTATTTTAAAAGTAGGAAGTCATGGCCTAAATGTTAGAGTTCAATCTCGGGCCAGCAATACCAAACTGAGGTCCCCTTAAGTAATACACCAAAACCCCAACTGCATAAATTGCTGCCCACTGCTCTGGGTGTGTGTTCACAGTGTGTGTGTTCACTGCTGTGTGTGTGCACTTTGGATGGGTTAAATGCAGAGAACGAATTCTGAGTATGGGTCACCATACTTGGCCGTATGTCACGTCACGTCACTCACTTATTTATTTTTTTGTGTGTGTCAGTCCAAAACTAACAGGCACAATTGCTATGCTGTTGTGAGTGGTTTCCAGGACGGGGTATCTTTTTTGGGTACTAACCAATCTCTTTGTAGACTCTATCAGTCAAAGTCTTCTGGCTGCTCCCGCCTGCAAAGCAGTAGTCACGTTTGGCAATTTGCCACACATGGGTGTCCACAGGAAGAGCCTCAAACTTATCCAGTGACATCAGACATACACAGTCAGCCACCTAATCCCAGCAAACATAGATTTTCACAAATGTGAGACAGTTATGATAAATAAATGCATTTAATAGCTAGAATAAACAGGCTTAAATTAAAATAAAATATCTAATGGTAAGGGAAGTATGCAGTAAAAGGGCATATGCCAAAAGCATACTCTATACAAATATACAAACACAAAAGTGTTGCACTGCATTGTAAAGAAAGTTAAAAGAGAAAATCCTCCATAGAAGCAGTTGAGAATGCTACAGTACTTGTGTCGCAACTGCAAGTTTAGAAGTTCCATTCAGGTACTTGTACATTTTTATGCATAAAATGTAGACTGAATAAATAGTTACTTTGAGACCAACTCCTGGAAGAGCTCTCAGTGAATCTCTGGCCTGCAGGTAGGGTGCGCTACGGAGTGACAGGAGCCAGTCAGGGTCATGAGAGTTCACTATGATTTGTGAGCTCTGCTGCAGGAAACGAGCACGGTAGCCAAAACCCAAATCACGCAAATGCATCTCCACACTAGGATCTGTCACATACATACAAAAAAAAAAACATTAAAATATTAAACACTAGGTGCTTTATAATTTGGGATCATGATACATAAATGATTTTGAGAAACATTTATTCAGCAGCCAAATAATTTTATATAATGATGGTAAACTGTAAAACTAACTGTTATCACAGGCAACCCACTTCTTACATATAATGTATGCCATTCTCATGTCTATCATATCACAACATGCTCTTTTTTTCTCATTATTAAAACAATTTAAAGGGATGTTTCACGCAAGTATGAAAAAACTGTCAGTACTTCTCAATATCATGAGATATTATATATTATCATAATATTTATGAAATCTTAAAGGTATCTGTCCCTCCACTGAATATCCATTCTCATAAAAACTATTACACTTCAGAAAGTGAATATAACTTAAATACAACCTATATCCATATGAGACAGTTTAATACTAACTAGTTTAATGCAAGTCTTCAAAAGACATGATATTGTTGAACAGATTTAATGATGATTTGATGTACAGATTTAATTTCAGCTTTTATTAACAGCATACATGACGCTCAAGAACAAACCTCATTGGTTCTTGCAGAAGCTTAAATGTGCTTGCACAAAATGTGAGAACAAATCACTTACACAAAGCAAACAAAGATTTGGGTGCATGGACTTCCAGTGGAGGGACATACTTTTTCCAGACATTACGATATCTTTTTTTGTGTTGCAAAGATTGAACACAAGCCTTATGGATTTGAAACGCATGGGTGTGAGTAAATATTTTAAGGGGGAACTAATTTAAATTTAAATATTCAATATTTCAAGTTTATTTATGTATTTTTATTTAGTAAATACCAAAGTCCAATTTTTATTTTCTTTTTATTTGTATTTGTAATATTTTAATTTAATATACATTATATTACATTTATAGGATCAATGGATCACTTGTACTGAGCTTCATGATGTAATTATGAATTAAAATAAATGGCCAGCCTGTTTCTGGTTATTTGTAATTGATTAAATATTTGTTAAGAAGAAAATTTTACAGTCTAAAATTTCAGAAGCAGAAAATTATATATTTTAAATATTACTGTGTACATTATCTTTAAAATACAAAGGTTAAAAAAAAAAAAAAAACTTTACTTCAACCAAACTAGTACTAGAAAACAATGGCTGGTGAACACTGTAATTGTATCACTTTGAACCCAAAATAATGGAAACTTAAGATTAAGGGTGTCGTACCAGCTCGCTTTAAATAAAACAGTATGCATTACTGCAGTGCTCTATGTGTGAGAGGAGAGATGTGACAAATTTATGCACAGGATAACTAGTCATATTAAGCAGTATTGAACTTAAACATGTTTGATTAGCTACTGCATTCTATGAGCACTAATATAGCTACCTGTAAGAGCTTGCAGAGGGGGGAAATCATGATAGGCCACGTCATCAATCTTGAAGAGAAGAGCCCCAAGTGTCTGACACAGTCTGTCGACCATGCCCTGAATCCGCGAGATGTGATTATTAGAGCTACAGATGAATGAGAAAAGACACTCCACAGGGTCCTGACGCAACAAACGCACTCCTGAGATGTTCAAACAGACAGATGCAGAAAAAAAAGGTGTCTTGTATTAAGAACCACTGTTCCAAAAAGACCCTTTCTTCTACATTGTTAAAGGTGAATGCAGTGTATTTTGAATGATGTTGCACATGCAAATATGTCAGTTGTCTTGGATATAAATTATTGACACCTAGCAATGCTAATGCAGCCTCATGCAGAAGCAAATATTTTCAGTTACAGATGTTACTGTAATGTAGATGTGCACTCAGCCATGATCTGTTTCTTGAAAGTAAATATTGGATCTACATTTTTCAAAATAATTTTTCTGTTCTACATGTGCAAATATTCTTTTAATGAGAGAAAGAAAAAACACACCTGGTACCGCTTAAAAGGTGGAAATTACATATTGTCTCACCCATATGATTTTGAAAACATACAGAGCCCAGGGGGTGTCAAAGTGCTGGGCTAGATGAAGTATTAATTGTAGGGGTTCCCAATATATCTTTGTACACATACTGGTGCATCTCAAAAATTTGAATATCATGGAAAAGTTCTTTATTTTTTTGTCATTTAACTTTATTTTTTGAAATATTTAAATTTGTGTGTGCAATGAAACTATAATATAAGAAAGTTTGCTTTTTTAATTAAATTCCAAAAAATAAAGACCTTTTTTAATATATACATTTTATTTGTATTATTATTATTATTTTACTTAATGTCAACCTAAAGTCAATATTTTGCCTAAACGAAGAAAGCAGAAAAAAATTAGCAAATACATTTTTCTACAGCATGTTTTACTCTTACCAAGGGTGTCAGCATTATAAGAAAGCACAATATATGCTTTCCATTGTATGGAAGCACCATGAACATTCAGGCAAACACTGAATTTGTGTTCAGTAGAAAATCATATGACATAAGAAAATTCCTAAATAAATTTTTAATTTTATGTACCTTTGAAGATGTCTGCTGTATGTTTGAAGTGTGGATCCACAGTGCTCCAGTCCCTGTAGAGATCCCCTAATTTAACACCCAACTGGAAATAGTCCCTCAGAAGTTCCTCCTCTTTGTTGTCAGGCTCTGACATCACTGTGCAAAATCCCGCTTCGTCCTGCTTCATGTCAATCTTTCTTTTTGACATCGTCTCCAATAACTGCTCCTCCTCTTCCACCTTCCATTTCTGTTTGTTTTCTGTTCCTGGATTTATTTGATGACTGTAAACATAGTACCACAACGTATCCTCTGTTTGAGTTAGTGTCCACACTTTTCCTCGCATTACTCCCGTCCAATGACCATCTCCTGTCTCACGCCATCTAAAGGAATGGGCAATATCGTCATTCTTTATAGTGGAAAACTAAACACAGAAGTTCATATACATTATCAAAAACACAGCTTGTTTAATTCTAATGCTTTGTTCATAATGGAATACTAGTTTACTAATTACACAATACTACACAGTGCTACTGTACTGTACACTACTTAATTCACTTCTTTCTTTCTTTCTTTATTTTATTTTTTAATACTGCCCATATTTTCATATCAGTATATTAGTATTCAGCAGCTTGGTGGGGGTGTTGTTAATTATATCACACATGAGGAGGTGGACCAGTCATTTACAGGCAAATATGTTAAAGGTACAGTATCGAAAACAGCCTCAAGGAGTTAATAAAATGCAAAACATAAAATGTGACCCCTATAAGAAAAGTTTCTGTTGAAGACAGCAATGAAACAGTAATATATAGTTTACCGGAAAGTCTGACCACATCCCAGAGTGAGATCCAGCCGAAGCTCTGACCGGGGACATGATAGTGACCGCCATGCCTTACAACCCGCAGAGAGCAGAGCATGCTGGGACATTATGTAACTCTGTTCCTTACACCGTTAGGACAAGCCAAATCAGCTACTGTGATAACAAAAATACATTAAAGGAAACAATAACATAAACTAAAACAGATGTAAATGCATGCTATGGAAACACACACAAATCTATGGTTTGCGCATTACAAAAGTTGAAATGTACAATAGTCTGTAGCTATCAAAGAGACACAGATAAGTCAGACTATACCAGTATACTTAATATATCTTCATGCATGTACAAAAGTATTTTGTAATCCATTTGGTTGTTGCTAGGCTAGCTAATGTGTAACTTAATGCACATTCTTCCAAGCGACGTCCTCCATCAAGGTGCATTCAAATCGCAGTTTGTTTGTTTTTACACCAGATGTTTTATTATTTCGTATTGGAATTTAGTCAGTAAATTAATTACGTCTAATAATGAAAAGGATTGTCCTCCGAGATACAAATAGAAACCGTCTAGTAAATGACGGTGATTGATTGGTCCACCCTTCTTCTGTTGCTTCGGCAGACTAGACACATCAAAGGCGTATTGCTGCCCTCCTCAGTTCATTTGAAGAACTCCTCTTAGTGGATTACATCCTAACATAAAATCCACTTCGGTGTAAAAATGTTAATAGTGTGTGTGTGTGTGTGTGTGTGTGTGTGTGTGTGTGTGTGTGTGTGTGTGTGTGTGTGTGTGTGTGTGTGTGTGTGTGTGTTTGTGTGCTCTTGTTTTTGTGACATATCAGGACACAACTATGTATAATGACATGGTATGACCATAGACAGTAAAAGGTTATGACACAGGTATTACAAGGAGATGGTGACTTAAGAGCACATAACCCATGTCCCCATTTTTCAAAACGCTTATAAATCATACAGAAATTCTATAAATAAAGAAGATTCAATATACAAAAATATTTTATCTAGATTTTCTTTTAATAAAGAGTATTATAGTTCACAATTTCTGATCTTTATAGTATGTGTATGAATTCCGGCATTTTTACCATTAAGTGGCATCTCAACCATTTGGTAGAGGCCGATATTTAAAAAAAATATGGGATGTTCTGAAAAAACAAACAAACATTGAATGTGGAAACTAGCGACATAAGAAGGCAAGAAATGCAAACAAAATAATTTTTCAAATGCCTTTTTCTTGGTGGGGCAGTCAAAGGGTTAATACAAGCGTTCTAAATATGGAATGAAACGTTCACGGAGTTTAACTGGCCATCAGTAAACGATCCCTGGGTGACTTCCAGTCCACAGGGACTGTGGTCTTGATCTGTACACTCAACGTTACAGTGGCGAAGATAAACTGTCCTAAAGTTCCTTTACATAACTTAGATCAAAAAAATTTAAGATATTTATTTATTTACAATTTGTTGCACTTCACGTGGCAATGCTAGTCTGATGCAACGGTGTGTCAACAGAAGCGTCCCGATTATTGGTGGAAGGACGCACAAATCTGATTGGATACTTCATGGTTCGTTCCAATCCGAATGCACGCTTGCTGAGCTGTGCTCACGTGGGGCTGGAATTGTGTGCAGGAAGAGAAATGGCGGACGCGGTGTCTATCTTCATGTCAATTGGCCTCAGTGAGCAGAAAGCTAAGGAAACATTGAAAAATGAAGCACTCTCATCAACACTCAAGACGGCGATCCAACAGGTACATAGTTCATTAATACGTATAATAAACCAGTTGTTGCTGTGCTCTGTCGATCTCACCATCCTCTCTACAAAACTTACGTGTCAGTTTCTTCACTCGTTACATTTATAAGAAGTATTTGGAAAACACTTGTAATATTATTGCCGATGTTACTGTTTATTTTTCAGGCTCAAGGGCTGCTGGGTTCCGCTAGCATTGATAAGACTGCAGGCACTATGCTGTATAATATGGTGACACGACTCAAAGACTCCACTCAACTGTCTTTCCTCACAGAATACATCATTACACGAAAAATTACTTCAGAACTGCAGCTGTCAGGTTATCTGATTGTCTTTACTCTTTACTTTTCTGTAACTTTGTGTTTTTTTCCCCAGTGTCTATGTTTTTGTTTTCTATATGTACTGTAGAGATCAGTAAAATTAGTAAATACGTATTTTTTTGTTAAATGCATTTAATGTGATTATAAAAATTATGCATATGTTTTGTGCATTTCTAGTGCATTCATTTTCTAAATGTTTTTAAATGATGGTAATATTATTAATATTATTTTTATTGCAAGAAAACAAACAACACTTAATTTGAAGTAAATAATATAAAATGAAAGTGAATATGTAAAAATGCGCCTTGACTTGTACAAAAATGGGTCATAATTCTAAAGAAACTTCTTTTTTTTTATTGTTATCTGCGAGATTAAGAGGTTTTACATTAAAGCTGCAGTAGGTAACTTTTGTAAAAAATTTTTTTTTACATATTTGTTAAACCTGTCATTATGTCCTGACAGTAGAATATGAGACAGATAATCTGTGAAAAAATCAAGCTCCTCTGGCTCCTCACAGTGGTCCTATTGCCATTTGCAGAAAGTCATCCGCTCCCGGTAAAAAATAACCAATCAGAGCTGCGGTCCGTTACTTTGTTTGTATTCAAAATGTAGAAAAATGTATATAATAAGCGAGTACACCATGAATCCATTTTCCAAACCGTGTTTTTAGCTTGTCCTGAATCACTAGGGTGCACCTATAATAAGTGTTTATATTCAGACTATTTTAGATTGCTTCGGGGGTACTGCGGCGGAGTAACCCAGTACCTTTGTGATTCTTCATAGACATAAACAGAGAGAAGTAGCTCCGGCTACGATGTTCTTCCGCAAGATGCAAGCAGTTCTGTTTATTAACCACTAGAGCGTCAAAAGTTACCAACTGCAGCTTTAAAGCATCCCTCACATAAGTATAAACCAATTAAATTCAGCTGTAATTGTGTGACTTTTCAATGCACAGTGAATGTACTTACACCGTAATCATGATTACGAGAAATCGAAAACAAGACATGCAACTTGTTTACCTTGGCGAGATTGATTAGACAAAGAGATATCGACATAATTTGAAAAGAAAACTCAAATATAAATGTGAAGAGAAAACTATAAAAGAAGATTAAATTCTCAGAAATATCTGTATCTTTCAGCACTACACCACTTGCTGACATTTTTATTTCTGAAATTTATCTCAGCGGCGTTGGACTTTATAAAAAGCCACCCACAGGAGAATCTGGATCGATTTGAGTTTGAGGCTGCCTGTGGCGTGGGAGTTGTCGTTACACCTGAGCAGATAGAAGATGCGGTAAGGATACTTCATTTACCAGGGTTTTTTTACATAACATTTACATTTAGTCATTTAGCAGACACTTTTATCCAAAGTGACTTACAAATGAGGACAATGAAAGCTATCAAAATCAATCAAAAGAGCAATGATATGCAAGTGCTATAACAAGTCTCAGTTAACTTATTACAGTACACACAGCAAGGTTCTTTTCCTTATTTTTATTATTACTAATTTCAGAATGTTGTTATTGTTTTAGATGAAAACTGAGATTCTTTTAAAAGGTTCCTATTAGGTCATTGATGACGCAAAATGTTATGTGCGCTAAATATACGCGATGGCCGGATCAACATTTTGTCCAACGTTATATACCCAATCCAGGGGGTTTTCTGCATTGATCTTTTTTTTTGGCAGCTGTCAAAGCCTTATTTGATCGGTGAGTGATGTAGAATAGAATGACTGCTGCGCCTGACAGGGCGCGTACGAGAGAGAGCCCGAGCTGCGCGCCCACTCAAACAACACGAGCGCTTCTTGCTCTCTCTCTCCCTTGTGCATATTAATCAAAATCATTAAACACAATAGAAAAAGGGCGAAACACCAAAGTTTCACGCGCGCTCGCGCACTCACAGTCTTCAAACTACACGAGCTCTCTCTCTCTATCTCTCTCAATCTCTCTCTCTCTCCCTTGTGCATATTATTAACCAAAATCATTAAACACAATAGAAAAAGGGCGAAACACCAAAGTTTCAAACGCGCTCGCGCACTCACAGTCTTCAAACTACACAAGCTCTCTCTCTATCTCTTTCTATCTCTCTCTCTCTCCCTTGTGCATATTATTAACCAGAATCATTAAACACGATAGAAAAAAGGCGGAACGCCAAAATTTCATGTGGAGCATTCGGAGATTTTTTTTTTTCTCCATCACAGGCTGCTGGCTCCAACAGTTAATTTTTTTTTTTTTTTTTTTTTTTTTTTTTTTTTTTTTTTTTTTTTGGAAAAGCACTCTCTGTGTTAGCTTAAAGCCCTCAAGTTTACATTGGTTACTGTATTCTTTCAATTGCTCTAAACAAGTATTTTGGGTGACCTTTTTTATTGAATGCTAGACATCAAGTTGTTGTTATTTTCATCTAAAATAATTTTTTTTCAGTAAGCTATGTGTTTTCAAGGCTTCAAGGTTTTATTGAATGCTATCTCTATACAAGTGCAAAGTAATGCATTCTTAGTCAGTCTTTTATTTTGTAATTTTAAGAGCAATAAACATATATTGCAATGTTAAGGAATTCATGTTTTTTTTCATTCAGATATGTTAATCAACATGTATAAATTGTTAGTAGTCAATTAATTGGGAGATAATCGAATCGGTCTGAAAAAAATTAATCGTTAGATTAATCGATGCATCGAAAAAATAATCGCTAGATTAATCGTTTAAAAAATAATTGTTTATCCCAGCCCTAGTTCCTATGTATGCTGGACATTCATTGACTACTTTTTCTTCGCTGTCTGCTCCAGCTCATTCAAAAGTTTATGATGATAATGAGAAATATCAGTTTCATCTGAATGACGTGTCTTTGTTCTCATTTATTTTTTATTGTTTATATAGTGGCCAAGGATTGAATTGGCAGTGAGTTTAATTAGTTACCTCTTATGTAATTGAACTTATTACTGTGTGTACACAATATTTTTATACAATACAATAGTGAATTTAACATCAAAATTAAAAGTCTAACCTTGAAATGCATGCTTTTTATGTAACCTTCTCACTTCTCAAGTATATTGGTAACGCCTCAGTGTCCAATTCTCACTATTAACTTGTTATTAGCATATTACTGGGATATTGGCTATTTATTATTACTTAAAAAGCACATATTAATGTCTCATTCTGAAAGACCTTATTCTAAATCCTTAATCCTACCCAAAATAATTGTCAAGAACTACTTTAAATTAGTTAGTATTAATAAACAGTAAGGCAAAAGTATAGTTAGTGTAAGTTAGTGAGAATTGGAGAAATTAATTTAAGTAGTTATCCATTATTTATTTGAAAGAATTAAAAGAAATGTTAAAGAAGTTTTCAATTAGTGCTTCATGAATTCTAATCGGTCTTTGCATATTAATTATTTAATAATTCCACAGGTTGAATTGATTATCAGGAAGCACAAAGATCAGCTGTTGGCAGAGAGATATCGCTTTAACATGGGGATACTCATGGGTGAGGCAGCATAGCATATTTGTGTGAATACAGTCATGTGTGGGGCTGCTGAGGAATGGTTTCGGTTTGTGCTCTTCAGGTGAGGCCAGGACTGCTCTCAAATGGGCTGATGGGAAGATTGTCAAGAATGAAGTGGATATGCAGGTTCGTGTGACAGTTTTACTACCTTGCTCAAATCAGTCCGAATCATTGTGTGTATGAGCACTGAAACTTTGCATTGTTTCTCAGGTGCTTCACCTTCTGGGTCCAAAAACTGAGGCAGATCTGGAGAAAAAGCAGAAGGTATATTTTTACTTTCTCTGTTTTCTTGTGGCACCCACATAACCCCTTTTCTTCGGAAACACTGCTTGTGAGGATCTGTTGCAAACCATAACAAATTGAAATCTCTCATAACATTTTCTATAAATTATGTAGCAGTATATAGGCAGATTATGTTGTAACGGCCCAAAAACTGCTGCATCATTACAGTGCTTGATTGCAAGTCTTATTCCTGGTTTTAGACTTCCAAAGTAATTTGTCTTCATGCATTTATAAGCTTTGATGTAGCAGTTAGTTATGAAGTAATGTACTAATAAAAACACTTAAAATTTGAGACAGAACTAATCACACTGTTCCCCAGGTGCTTTCTGTGTGTGTTCATTTTGACAGCAAATTTTGATTGAGTTTTAGTCATAGTTATTTGAATAAAATGGCATTTTGTAGGGACCTTGTCAATCAGAACAGTTAATTCATAAAGCTCTGTTCTAAAGAGCTAGTTATCTGAATCAGGTTACATAAGAGAGGCATGAAAAATATGTAGAGCGAGGGTACGTAAGGACTGGAATTGAAAACCACTTATGTATTTAATCAACACGTATCATCATGTCGCCTTAATCTTGCATCTTACCTCCATACCATGCATATGTTTTAATCCCTGAATGAGTTGTTGTTGTTGTTGTTGAGCAAGAACAACAGAAACAGGTTTAACAGTTGTTCCTTTTGAAGCATGCACAGAGCAGGGCGAGTTTTGGCTACACCACTGTAGGGGTGTAAGAAAATATCAATACTCATGAGTATCGCTATATTTTGTTTGGCGTTACTCTATCGATTCTCAAAAACGTAAAATCGATATAAAAAAAAAATCATACAATATTCATGGCAGTTGTTTCGTTTCTAGTTTATTTTCCAACCGCTAGATGGGAGTCATCATCTCTGAACAAATCCTGAGTGACAGGAAATGCTAGCATTAGAGCACACCACTTATGTTAGTGTAAATGTAGTTCACTGCTAATAATGGATGGTGAAAGATTTGTCCCAGTTCATGTTTCGGTGTACAAAGATGAAGTGTTCTGTCATTTAGGCTTTTGTGGTAACGTCCACTGCGGGACTGTGCGCTGCTTGCTGCTCAATGGACCTTTTAGCCCAAACTAACTCCGATGCTTTGCATTGCAAAAGGCTTAATTTCTAGGGCTTAATTTCCTGTTATTGCTCAAAGTTCCGTTTTTTGAATTATTGTTTTGTGTTTTATAATAATTATACACCTTTTAATGTATGCAATAATAGAAATCCATTAAACGACAACACCATTGCATCTAAAGTACTGCATCCATATTTTTTCAACTGTTTTATATACCGTACCCACTTTTATTGGTTTCATATTGTTTTATTTTCTTAAAGTGTTACAGGGACTGATTATTACAAATGCAGATCCCACTGTGTTCTGGTTAAACAATTTTTGTTTATTTATGCTAAGGTTTGCTTATGGTGGGTTAATGACAGCTTTCCTAACAATATATATACTATTCCTAAAATAAGAAATATCCCAATATATCGCCTTGCTTACAGTATCGCAGTGTTTTGCAATATATCGTATTGCAACCCGTATCGTCATGTGTATCGTATCGCCAGATTCTTGCCAATACACAGCCCTACACCACTATCACCCGCAGCATACTGGTTTAAAGTGAGTAACAGACATTTCTGTTGCTGTTATGTGAACCATGCTGCTGTGAAATGTTTTTTTTTTTTTCTCTTATCACAGGGTGCCAAACCCAAAGCTGCAGAGAAAGATGTGAAGATTGAGCAGGTTGCAAATGGTAAGACAAAGAAACCTGAGATGTTTTTTTTTTCTCATCAATTTAATGTGACTCATGAATCTTTGGTTGTATGTAAAGTTTGGGCAGTAAGGTGATATATTGTGGCGACAATACAAATGTTCTTTTGAAGAGATTTTGCTATACCGTGGACATTGTGGTAATGTAAGTAAATATTGCCATGCAAAGCAGGGCTGTTCAATGTCAGCATAAAAACTGAAGTTGCAATAATCTATTTGCAATCTGAAGTTGCAATTAACTATTGTGATGTATATATCTGTGTGAAATGGCTGCTCAAATGAGAAAAATGTAGGGTTGGACTTGATCTAGTCCATCAGGAAATTATTGAATCATTGTAGTTTGCTAACTGTTACATTCTCATGTGACTCTCAGTTTACTGGAGGGCGGGGATTTTTACACAGCCCTTGTACCAGTGCAAATCAGAAAGATTTGAAAGAAATATTTTGGATTGAAGTGGGCATGAAATATAAATTCACATAATAATCCATCTATTTTGAAGGTGAATGTTCTACATGTTGACAGACAAATCGATGACAGTAATTAATAGAAACAAATTCTTGACCTGATCTTGAAGTGAAAGCTATAGGCTTCTCTCTGGTGACGTATGCTGGACTTCTCCAGTAATTGAGTAATGTTAACCCTGCAAGCTCACGTTCATCTGCCTCCATTCTGGAGTGCAACATCATCCATTTGACAATGGATTAAAAAATAAATGTGTAAAATAAACATACTTATACTTTAGATGACAAATAATTTTTATTTACAAATAAATAAATATTTAATAAAAAAAAATATAATTAAAAAGGAAGTAAAACACTGTAACCAACAGGGCACTCAGTATTCTAGGAAGTTTGTGTGGGTAGGGAACAATATTTTTTCAAATAAAGCCAGGGTCAAACTCATTTTACATGCAGCACTGAGAAAATTACTATTAATTAATATGACAGTTTGCAAATGCACAAAGCACAGCATAATTTGAAATCATGAGTTTAGAGTATTCAATTAACACAGACTGACCAGAGAACACTTGATCATGCTGGATAAAAATGCACACTTCAAGGTCTCACAGCTAGATGTCACTAAGTTTGCAAGGTTTGTGAAATTAAATATTCATTAGCCATTCAAAGATTTGTTTAAATGATATAAATGCGTATTTGCTTAATGCCAACGACAAATGAGAAAGTATTACAATGTTTGCCTTTCTATTACTAATAATATAAAAGCAATCGTTATCATACTTGTTGTATATATTTATTCCTTTGTTTAACCTTTCCATCTGATTATTAGACAGAACCGAGCACTGTTGCTTAGGAGCTGCCATTCTCAGCACCGTCAAAATAAAAGTCTGGCCTCTAACACATCAGCCAAAAAAAAAAAAAAAATCTATTGGCTCAGGTTACTTATGTAACCATGGTTCCCTTAGTAGGAAACAAGACACTGTGTCCTCAAGAGGTCGCTTTGGGGAACGCCTCATTGTGACCCATGTCTGAAGCATACAGTGAATAACAGCAAAAACACATTGGCCGGCTACAACCCATGACATCACTACCGGTGCGAATATAGTATAATAGGCACTGAGTGAACATATATTCGGACAATAATTCGGACAAAAATAAGACTGAAGGGGGCTAGGAGGGAGTATTAATAGAGGACGACTCGCCTTTAGAGAGATAGCTAGCCAGTCTCTTCTACAGGGGGCATCCTGCCATGCTCTCAACTTATATGCTTTAATCGATGGATTCATGAGGAAAATGGACTCATCCATTCCTTCTTGATCTCTGTATGGAGATCAGAAAGAAATGGAAAACTCACCTGGACCTGGACTTGCTTACACGGCAAGTCCAGCCTTCCTGTTGTGCGATCCATTACCTCCAACAGCTTGTCATATGCAGGGCAGAACCCAGCTAAGCACTTGCCCCCGGATTAGACTAGGTTAAGGAAATAACATCATCCTCCAGTTGCTCTCTCTTATCCACAGCCAACGAGCATGAGATGGAAAGTCCCGCTTTAAAGTCATCAGGCAGATCTGCCTGTGATTGCCACAAGCTCAATCTCATCTGTGCCTCAGCATCGGTGGGTCCTGGACCGTGGGAAGCTGGCCAACGTGTTGTTGGTGTTCTTCAATGTATTCTTCAGACACGGGTCATGACAATGCGTTCCCCATAGCGACCCCTAGAGGACCCAGTTCGAAGTTCCCTTGAAAGGGAACCAATAGTTACAATATGCATCACGACTAAACATGCATCGTTTAAAAAAAAAAAAAACTTTGTTTTTCCAGTCACTACAATGCAGAAACTTCAGATAGTATATTTGAAAAGCTCAGTTTTTGCTGGATAAAAACACAGTCTTACTGTAGAACGGAGAGAAACTTTCAAAAGTATAAAGATTAGTGCACACGTAGCCTAAGTGATGACGAAAATGTAATTTTTTGGGCAAACAGTCTTTTAAAGAGATCACCTAAAATGCATAAATTAAATCTGCTAATCATAGGCAAGGCAATGCAAGTTTATTTATATAATAAATATAAAATAAAGTATATAAAAAATACAGCGAATACACAAAATACAGTGCAATCAGTTCGGACATTGCCTAGTGCTCATTCAATAAATGCACAGCTAAACAGATGGGTTTTGAATCTAGATTTAAATGTGACTAGTGTTTTAGCACATCTGATCTCTTCTGGAAGCTCATTCCAGCTGCAGGCAGCATAGTAACTAAAGGCGGACTCCCCTTGTTTTGTGTGTACCCTTGGTATTTCTAACTGACTCAATCCTAATGATCTGAGTGCTCTGTTAAGTTTATATTCAGTGAACATATCTGCAATATATTTTGGTCCTAGGTCATTGAGTGATTTCTAAACGAGTAAAATTACTTTAAAATCAATCCTAAATATAACTGGAAAATACAATATACAGCTATTATATCTCTTCACAATACTTGGATAAAACCCTCAGATATATGGATTCATTTTAAGGTGGCTTAATATTTGATTAAAAAGCAACAGAAGCAACCTAGAACCCACATTTTTTCTTCATAAAATCTGTTTTCGCTTTATAGGTGAAGCGAACACCGAGGGGAAATCATTGATGGAGCAGCTGAGAGGAGAGGCGCTCAAGTTCCATAAGCCAGGTGAGACTTGTTGATCATTGGCAGCTTCTCTGGCACCATCAGGAGAAAACTGGCTAAAAGTAAATAATGATGCTTATTGTTATCTCTCTTTAGGGGAGAATTACAAGACTGAAGGTTATGTTGTAACACCCAACACCATGAATTTGCTGAAGAAGCACTTGGAAGAGACTGGAGGACAGGTATGACCTGAATGCAAGTTTACTAAATGATGCTTAAAAGTCTTTTGGTTAGCATCATCCATTATCCTGCATGGCCTAGGTTTCATCAGAGGTGACAGAGGTTATTGCATTCTGATGAAAGATTAAGAAGAGAAACGAGAAAAAGATTAGGATTTTTTTTTTTTTTTTTTGGTGACTTGCTGATATTTTAACAATGGAACAATTTTGTCCGATACTTAAATTTCAGTTATTGGTATTATATTTTTATTTGGCCTGTTCTGTTTGCTATAGATAATGTTTGACTAAATCTTTTTTTTTTTATCATTATTATACATATTTTTTATTGCAGTCACTGTTTAAATGCTTATTTTTCAACAACAAATTAGTGTAGAAACACAATTATTAAAAATGACATGCTGATTTTGGTATCAGGTTTTTTTTAGAAACTAAACTGAGCTAATTCATACTGACGTAATATTTAGTTTGAATCCAAATCTCACTTTTCTTCCACTTCTTTGTAGGTCCGCACCCGTTTTCCCCCTGAGCCTAATGGGATTCTGCATATTGGTCATGCCAAAGCAATCAATTTCAATTTTGGTTTTGCCAAGGTACACACAAACACAGACTCATATGAACCATGTCTAACAAGAAATTCCTTTCTGACATTGTGTCTGTTTGAAGGCCAATAATGGCATCTGTTTCCTGCGTTATGATGACACAAACCCCGAGAAAGAGGAGGAGAAGTACTTTACTGCCATCAAAGAAATGGTGGAGTGGCTTGGTGAGTATTAAGAGCTGACTTGCTTGAGCAGTCAGACTAAACCTGATTGCAGTTTACAGCTGATATTCAATGTGTAGTTCACTCAAACATGAAAAGCAGACACTTAAAGGGTTAGTTCAGCCAAAAATCGGGATGTGTTTTACTCACCATAGAGTAATCACCACTTTCTGCTTCAAACGAATCCAGTCTGAGTTATATAAAAAATTTTCTTTGATCTTTCAAGCTGTTTAATGCCACTCAGCGATTGTCAGCAGCAACAGTGAACTAATCCTTTAAGTGTCTGATGTGCCACCCTTTATAGCAGTATGTGCTTCCAATGCATTATGCATTTAAACAATTTAGAAAAAGATTTAAAAGGAAAAATAAAATGAAAGGGCTTTGTATTGGATGAAAGATATTACAGTGTTTCAAATGTGAACTTTTCTATTAAAGAGCCTTCTTCAAACATGTTGTTGATGTTGATGTTTGCTTGTTTGTTCTTCTCTCTCACTTAGGGTACAAACCATACGCTGTCACACACGCCTCTGATCACTTCCAGCTTCTCTATGATCTTGCTGTTGATCTTATTCGCAGGTGGGATTACAAATCTGACACCATATGCTTTGCATGATTTTTTTTAGACTTTCTTTCATAGTAATGAACTTGGTAAACTTTTACTTTAAAAGATAAGATAAAGGAGAATGTGAAAGTACGTGAAAACAGTGGGAAATTCAGCATTTGTGTGCGGTGTGCATGTCAGAAGATTAAATACCATCTGAAGTATGGACATGCACATAAACTAATAACTATATTCAGTGATGATGTACAGTGCCGTTCAAAAGATTGCAATCAGTAAGATTTTGAATGTTTTTTTTAAAGATGTTTCTTATGCTTATCAAGGCTGCATTTATTTAATCAAAAATACAGAAAGAAAATAATTATGTGAAATATATTATTGCAATTTAAAATAAGTTTTCTTTTTTATATATACTTTAAAATAGAATTTATTCCTGTGAAGCAAAGCTGAATTTTCAGCATGATTAGTCCAGTCTTCAGTGTCATATGATCCTACAAATTTTTTAAGAGATTTATATTTTGAATAAATGCTTTTTTATTTTTTATTTTACAGAAAAAAGTATCCCAGTTTTAAAAATAAAAAAATATCAGTTTTAACACTGATAATAAATCAGCATATTAGACTGGAGTAATGGCTGATTAAAATTGTAGTAGTGCGTCACAGAAATAAATTGTAATTTAAAGTATATTGGAAAAATATTAGTATTATAAAATATTAGTTGCAATAATATTTATATTTCACAATTTTTTTCTGTTTTTGATCAAATAAACATAGCCTTGATCTTTATTAGAGACTCCAAACATTTGAACAACAGTGTAACAGTGTAAACAGTGTAAAAAAATATATATATATTTTTGATTAAAACAAAAAGTGGCCATGTAAGTGTGGCTACTGATTCACAATCACTATGCTTTCTAACTGGATAGATCGATATCATTAAAGTTTATTTGACTTGGTGTTATACTGTGTTGCCTTATTGTTTTTACAGCAGTGGAATTACCATAGCGGTGACATTAATGTGTGCTGGATCTGAATGTGGTTTATATGATAGACTAATGATCAATTTTTGTTTGTGTGTCAGGGGTCATGCATATGTGTGCCACCAGCGTGGAGAGGAACTCAAGGGTCACAACATCCCTCCCTCCCCCTGGAGAGAGCGACCTGTGGAAGAATCTTTGCTTTTGTTTGACAGAATGAAAAAGGGCATGTTTGCAGAGGGAGAAGTCACTCTCAGAATGAAGATGGTGATGGAAGATGGAAAAATGGACCCTGTGGCATACCGAATCAAATACACGCCACATCACAGGACAGGAAACACTTGGTAAGACACTTTATTTTGCTCATGTGGTGTGATTTTTGTTTATTGTCGTAATGCCATACTTTCTTGTGTCCTGTGCACAGGTGCATATACCCAACGTATGATTACACACACTGTCTTTGTGACTCCATCGAGAACATCACACACTCACTGTGCACCAAAGAGTTTCAGGCCAGGTATGTCAACATTAATAATAATAATAATAATAATAATAATAAAATATTTTATATTTAAATTATGTTTACTTCAATTTGTTGTTGAAAAATAAACATTTTAATTGTGACCTTAATATATTTTCATGATAAATTTATTCAAACATGCATTAAATAAAACTTCACTAACAGGTTAATTAAAATCTAATGACTATGTAGTATATTTAGCTTATATTTAGGAAAATTCTCTAGCTTTTTTTCTAATTGACTAACAAGTGTTAACAACATTACATTACTAACAACATTAATTGGCTTTCTTGAGATAATCATTATGTGTAGAGATGAAACGATAAGAAACTCAATTATAGTGATCAAAATGATCGACAAATGATTCACAGAATCGTTACAGTTTTGTTTAAATGTGTGGTAAAAGGAAATGTTCAGTCACCAAAAAAAAGGATTGATTTGATACACAGAATAAAATCATTCACCATACCAACAAATACAATTAGCAGTGCTATGCACTTTGTGTTTGCATAAACTTTAAAATAATAACATTAATACTGATAGGTTAGTTTTAAATGAACAAAAGGTGTTGGTTGGGTGACTCAGAGCATAGCATGTTATCTACTCAAATGTACTTCATGTTCAAGAAAAGTTTTGACCAAAAACTTAAACCTCACATTTCAGCCTTTTATTTGTAATTTAAAAAAAAAAAAAAAAAAAACCTAAGGTACTTTATCTGTACACTATGAATTATATTTAGTGACATTTTATTCACTCATCACCTGAAAAGATCCATCTTGGAATTTAAGAATCTATATTGGTTCATCAAAGTATTCATCAATTAATAAAACTTGGTTTATCGACGTATCAGAGATGGTTCACTTTTATTTTTTAGCCGGTTTTGTTCTGGAATAATTGTTTTAAATTTTGTTTCTCCATATGGATTTCAAAATTACCTTAAATACATATTATATTTTAATACTGTGGTTTTCAACCACAACATTTTTAATCTCTCCTTTTACACACTCATTTCAGGTCATATAATATGGGCCTTGATATTCACATGAGCTTATACATTGTTTGTACTGCAGACAGTGTGCTTATAAATGTAAACTGTTATGCAGTGATATACAGATTACTGAATGATGATACTGAAGATACTGCAATGTCTACTCAGCATTCAGGGCTCCAGTGATCCATATATATTTGCAGTTAAGGACAACTTTTTTAAATAAAGCTAAAATAATATGTTTTAAACAGCAAAACTTTAGAGCACCCAGTAAGTCAGTGTTTTAATATTTGTACACTATATTGAATAATTAATTTCTTTATGAAAATGAAGTTGGATTTATAATTAGGGCCGGGACTCGATTAAAAAAATTAATCTAATTAATTAGAGGCTTTGTAATTAATTAATCGAAATTAATCGCATATAAATATTTGACCTGAGAACAGTGAGAAGTAATTTTTTTTTCACATGGATTTATAGTATACCATTGAATAATGACTGAATACATAAGCTTAAGCAACAAAATATTGTTTATCTTTGTTCAACCAAGTCTAGCAGACCAGTGCAATTTTTGCCATGAAGTGTAGCAATAGCATATTTAGAAACAATTTAGAAATATTACATTTCAGAAATTCAGGAAGCTTATAGGTGCTGGAGCCTTCTGTAAAGTGTTTTTTAAGTAAAACACAATACTGTCAATTACATTCAGAACATTGGAAACACTGACTATTAGAAAACATCTCTCTGTTGCTTCAGAGGCCATAACACACTAAGTCCAACTCTCAATAACCTTGGCCAAAACAATAAAGAGTTCAATAAAGAATAATACATAGTTCAACATAAAGTGTAAAGTCCACGCTAGCTGCTATATGTTTTGCGTTGAGGTGATCCTTGAGGTTCAATGTGCTGCGGTGATATGCGAACTGCGAAGTTTGCGAACGCTAGTTGGTGCTCCAGTATAATCGGTCCGATGAAACTCATCCAGTGAGAAACGTTCCGCGGTGCAAAAATATGTTATTAAAAATGCAGGATTTTTTTTTTCCTGTAATTCATTAATCTTAGTTAACGCGTTATTTTTTGTGTAATTAATTAATCTCAATTAACGCGTTAAAGTCCCGGCCCTATTTATAATATAACATTGCTTTACATACTAAATGCCTGTTTTTGTCTCTCTTTCAGACGATCCTCATATTTCTGGTTGTGTAACGCTTTGGATTTGTACTGCCCGGTGCAGTGGGAATATGGCAGACTCAATCTCACTTACACTGTTGTTTCCAAGAGGAAGATCATTAAACTGGTGGAAACTGGAGTTGTTAGGTAACACATACATAACATTTTTGTGTGTCATTTAATTGTTAACTGGAAATCATTGTAATGTGGTGTTCTCTTGTATTGTATTTTTCAGAGATTGGGATGATCCACGACTTTTTACCCTCACAGCTCTCAGGAGACGTGGGTTCCCTCCACAAGCTATTAACAATTTCTGTGCCCGGGTAAGATAGTTAGAAAAATGGTGTGGCATTGTATTACGTCACAAGTACTAGAATATAGTATTTGAAAGACTGAATGGTAGCTAACGATCATCACTAGTCCACTAATATTTGTTTCTGATGATACCAAAAGTAAAATGGGAAAATCCAGCTGATAACCTATTAATTAATCACTGATAGATTTTAAAATAAATTATTTAAACCAAAACTTTTTACTTTTTTTTTTTTTTTTCAAGTGGCTTGGGGTATATGTTCCACTGATCTAATAGCTAAATTTGTTGAAGTTTGCAAGGTCCTTGCAATTAAATGTTTAATAGCCATTCAAAGACTTCAAGTGATATAGCTGCTTATTTGCCAAATTTCAGCAAAATATTAAATTGTTATATTGATTAATAAAAGTTGTGTGCATCTCTGCTTGACTGTGGAAGTTTAAATGGTCTTGCTTTCAATGCTAAACTGTCTAACAGGAAAACTAAATGACTGATGCTTATAATTAAAGAATACCAGCCCTTTTATCCATCACTGATGTATTAACAACTACTAGAAACTGTTACCCTCTGTCAACATCTCTTGTTCTCTTTTAGGTGGGTGTGACGGTTGCCCAGACCACCATGGAGCCACACCTGCTTGAGGCGTGTGTTAGAGAGGTGCTCAATGACACCGCTTCTCGTGCCATGGCCATACTCGAGCCCCTCAAAGTCACCATCACCAACCTGCCAACCAATGCACAGGTGAACACATGCAGAAGTTCATAAGTGTTCATTACATGTGACAATATACAGCTAGCCAGTGATCATCAGCGTGCAGTTTAGCTGCAATGACTGACTGAAACTGAATTATTCTGCTTATTAAGTGGCTACTATATATATATATATATATATATATATATATATATATATATATATATATATATATATATATATATATATATAGCTAAAAGCTTACGTTAAAAGAATGGTCTGTTACTACACATAAAATTTCCCTTGCAAAAAGACAAACACTGAAACAATTTTAAAGTATTTATTTCTATTTCTCACCCTGGACCACAAAATTTTTCGAAAATTGAGACTTATACATCCCCTGAAAGCTGAATAAATAAGCTTTCCTTTAATGCATGGTTTTGTTAGCGCAATATTTGGCTGAGATACAGCTATTTGAAAATCTGGAATCTGAGGGTGCAAAAAAAATCAAAATATTGAGAAAATCACCTTTTAAAGTAAAATATAATTTAGGAAATTTAGATGGGTGCATAAATTTACTTTTATAACTGCAGTAGATCACTGCTTTGTTTCTCCCCTATTCAGAATGAGGTTCGAGTACCAGACTTCCCAGCCAATGAAGCCAAGTGCAGTCATGTGGTTCCCTTCTCAAAGACCATCTTTATTGAGCAGAGTGACTTCAGAGAGGTGTTCAAGATTTAAAAAAATCTAACATGGATAAGTTTTGAACTGAATTAGCATCCCATATAAATAGAGCTGACCCTGTTTTTTATGTGTATTTGCTGCAGGTGATGGAGAAGGGCTACAAGCGCCTGACTCCAGATCAGCCTGTAGGCTTGAGACATGCAGGATTCATCATCTCTGTGCAGCGCGTCATCAAGGTGAAAAACTACTAATTTTCTCGTAGTTCACATGATCTGCTAGGTTCACTTGATTAGTTAACATTAAACAGGTTTTTGTAAAATTGTTTTTAACATTCAAAGCTTTTTTACTGCAGTTCCTACATGGTTTGATGGCAAAATTAGTCATGAGTTTAGAGTGTGATGATGAAGGCATATAACAGACATTGTTCTATTCAGTGTTATTGTAATTTGTTTAATTTTTTGCCAACTTAAATTTCACAAGTTGATGTACCTTTCAAAAAATAATAAGAGGCTAGAGCCCACCATACCTATTATGAGTGAGAAGTAAGTTTACCTTTCAAGATGAAATTGGCAAATTATATATTGTGAAATTTGATAAACCTAATTTAATTGTTTTATTCCTGAATAACTCCAAGCCAAGACTAAAGGAAACTGAAGGGAGCAAATACAGACAAATGGAGTGACACGAACAGTGAAATGTTTAGTGTTTGTACATCAGCACTCTTTTTGTTCAGACAAAATCAAGGATCAACTCAGAACTACTGTAAGTTTTGAATAATGCAAAATAAATGACAATATTATTTAATATCTTCCTTTTTGTCAGGATGGCTGTGGTAAAGTGTGTGAGCTAGAGGTGACGTGTGCCAGCTCAGACTCTGTAGAAAAGCCCAAAGCATTTATTCACTGGGTGAGCGATCCACTGCGGTGTGAAGTGCGCCTGTATGAAAGACTGTAAGTCTCCTTGTGTACTGACAGACCAAGAATTTTACTTTTAATCATATTTTATGTCACATCCTCATTCTATCTGTCTGTAGGTTTCTCCATAAAAACCCAGAGGACCCAGCTGAAGTTCCTGCTGGATTCCTGAGTGACATTAACCCTGTAAGGGAATACATTATATAAAATGTTTGATCTGAACATTTGAGAAACTTCTAACCCCAAGTATATGAGTAGTGGTAGTAGTGATTCCCTAACCTCCACAAACTAATGATTTTATGCTATATTAAACTAAAGCAAGCAACTGCAGAGAATGAATCTTATAATGTAGACATTGCTCTTAACTTTTTGAAGATTTGATAGTTTTACTAATCTCTTTTTTTCCTTTTTTTACTTAGAATTCATTAACAGTGATTGAAAGTGCCTTAGTAGATCGTTCTGTGGGCAAGGCCAAAGTGTTTGATAAGTTTCAGTTTGAGAGAGTGGGTTATTTCTCACTGGACCCTGATAGCACATCTGAAAAGGTAAGTCCAGAAACACTCAATTATGTTAACAATTAAAGAGATTAACATACAGTATAGGAGACAACACTTCATCTCTGTCACTGTTTTCTCCTCAGTTGGTGTTTAACAGAACTGTTACGCTCAAGGAGGATCCAGGAAAGATATGACTGGACTGCAAGACAGAAGCTGTACTACTTTCAGCTGCACAGCCTTTATCACAACACAGCTTTTAGTAAAATCAATTAAACCAGGGAATTCAACATATTCTATCCATATTATGTAAAGCCTTTTCTAACTGTACAAGTGCTGGGCTGTTTTGTATAACCTTTTCAATCTGTTGGGGTTTAACATCTATGAAATTAACAGATTAAAGATTTTGACTGGCTTGATGGCTTGTTGGAACAGATTCTAACATCTGAAATGTAGTTCTATTTGAAATATCCTTCACATTATAAATGGCATTGCTGGCATTCTTGTGGACAACAAGCAAATCTATAAAAAAATCTATCTGAGAATCATAATTATTCTAAAAAAAGAATACCAGATTAGGGTTATGGTGTCCTAATTCATAACACATTAAAGGTTCCCTATATATGGCATCCTGCTTTTACTGAATTTTTTGGGGAAAAAATTACATATATAGAGGTGCTTCTTAATAAATTAGAATGTTGAGAAAAAGTTAATTTATTTCAGTAATTTAACTCAAATTGTGAAACTCATGTATTAAATTAAATTCAAACAAACTGAAGTAGTTTAAGGCTTTGATATGGAAGCCCAGGCTTCTTTGACAGTGGCCTTCAGCTCATCTGCCTTTTTTGGTCTCATTTCTCATTTTCCTCTTGACAATACCCCATAGATTCTCTATGGGGTTCAGGTCTGGTGAGTTTGCTGGCCAGTCTAGCACACCAACACCATGGTCATTTAACCAAATTTTTGGCAGTGTGGGCAGGTGCCAAATCCTGCTGGACAATGAAATCAGCATCTTCAAAAAGCTGATCAGCAGAAGGAAGCATGAAGATAAGAGAAATCATTACCAAGATTTCATGGTAAACGGGTGCAGTGACTTTGTTTTTCAAAAAACACAATGGACCAACACCAGCAGATGACATTGCACCCCAAATCATCAGACTGTGTAAACTTATAAATAGACTTCAAGCAACTTGGGCTATGAGCTTCCACCCTTTCTCCTGACTCTAGGAACTTGGTTTCCAAATGAAATACAAAATTTGCTCTCATCTGAAAAGAGGACTTTGGACCACTGGGCAACAGTCTAGTTCTTCTCCTTAGCCCAGGTAAGATGCCTCATAGTGGCTTAACAAGAGGAATACGCCAACTGTAGCCAAATTCTGTGGTGGCTCTTGATGCCTTGACCTCAGCTTCAGTGCATTCCTTGTGAAGTTCTCTAAAATTCTTGATTCCAGTTTGCTTGACAATCCTCACAAGGCTGCAGTTCTCTCGGTTGGTTGTGCTCTCAGCTGTGGTTGTCCTTTTCTTCCACACTTTTTCGTTACACTCAATCTTCTGTTAACATGCTTGGATACAGCACTCTGTGAACAGCCAGCTTATTGGTAATTGATTTTTGTGACTTACACTCCTTGTGAAGGGTGTCAATGATTGTCAGAGACCATTTTGAAGGCCCAGGAATCCTTTGTAGGTGTTTTGAGTTGATTAGCTTGCTAATTAACATTGTTTTTTGTTAAATGTGAGCCAAAATCATCACAATTAAAAGAACCAAAGACTTCGATTAAGTTAGTCTGAGTGCACTGAATTTATTTAATATGAGTTTCACAAATTACATTGTATTACTGAAATTAACTTTTCCATGACATTCTAATTTACTGAGAAGCACCTGTATATTTGTTTTAACTGCATTTAAAGAGATTGCAGAACTAAATGATTTTAGTCACAGCTATATAGGTACTAATCATGATTGAATAGGTTTATTGTTAAATGTACTTTACAAAAGCCAGTAGTAATCCTAAAACTACACTTTAAACAGGATTTTATTGTGTTTTTCAATGAAAATAGCGCAGGCTATTCATACATTGTTTAGTAAACACAACTACACTTTTTATTTAAACCATCCTTTTCATGGTACTCAAAATCCCTGACTTTTTGTGATGGCAAGTGGAATTTTGTCAAAACAATATTTCATAGAATTTAAACCACATTAAAATGGCCACCACAGCGAGCCCTGATAATTAATCTGGTTAAATAAAACAACTGAACTGAAGCAGTATTCAATATAAATAAACTTTGGAAATATATGACAGTAAATCACATTACATGGGTGGATGGAGATGAAGATCTAAGAAGCACATTTTCTCTTTTTCTAAGTTTGTTAAAATCAAAGGTAACAGTTACTCTGGACACCTTGAAATATATGTTGGCCAAGCATAGGTGCAGTTATTATACATAATGTGACAACACAAACTGAAACAGAACTTTCAATGAGGGGGGAAAACACAGGGTGATACTTGATTTTTGATTTATGGGTGATCCATTCCTGTATGGAGCCTGTAACATTACATTAAGATCAAAATTACAACCACAAATGCTTTCTCTTATAACATGCACTGTTGAATCTGGCACATCAAGTACACATTAAACATTAAAAGTAAATGGGGTAAACACTGATTTATTCTTGTAATGGTCAGGTTTCATGATGTTCATACCAAGCTTCTCATTCTTATTGATTTAATAGTCTCTACACAGTTTTTAGACCTCTACAGTTATTCGGTTTTCTCAAGGGTGTTATTGTCTTGCAAACAGAAAGTGAGAGTTTGGGGAGTGTTGTTGGATCTGCTGTTGCAGTATGGGTGCTCTCTTCTTGAGTTCTTCGGGGGACTGCCAACAGCTCTTCGTCCAGCCAAAGCCCCTCTCCTCCGTGGAACTGTAGCTGGTAGTACATTGATCTGATTGATTATCGGAGTGGTCTCACCAAAGGAAAAGAGTGATGCCTGAAGAGCACTATCAGTCTTTATCTGAAAGAAACTGGACACAAAAGCTCTTATAGGCGGGGTAAAACTTGCATCCTCGTTCAGCTTCTTTTTCAGCATCCCAAAGATCTCCTCAAGCTGTCCATCTAAAGAACCAACAACCTCTTCAGCTGCACCTATGCAAACAGATACAATGATAATGACAGTTGACTTTTAACAGTATTAGTCTGATTAATGTGAGATTAATGTAAGATGCTTGAAAATAACATACTTGTTCCTGGCTCGTCTTCTGTGAAATCCTCTGCTTTGAAACATAAAAGACTGTTTGTATACTTACTATAATAGCCAATGTAATAATCACATAACCAAATGTATTAATCAATATTAAATCTTGATCTCAGAAAACACTGAGACACAACTCATATACAGAGTCACAAGACCAGAGTAATAACATTTTGACTGGTCTGTTTTATATTGAAAAGTGACCAAATATGAGTCGCTTCACCTGTGGTGATGATTGGTACAGCATCAACAGAAACTCCATCTTCAATGCACGTGGTGTGTCCATCTGCTTGTTTTAGACAAAGGACAAAGTTGTGAAATCAGTATCTCTTTATAAACAATTATTGATGTGGTCTTAATTCATTTCAGCAGGTGTGTGAATTATGCTCCTATTCACCTGTTATTGCTGCTGTCTCCCATGACTGTTCCAACTCTAAGGGTTTAAAAAGCTCATCTGAAATGTCCTTCTCTGAACAGACACCCATATATTACACAAGAGAAAAAAAAAATGAAATTAAACAACAGTTTTCTGCATTTGCATTCAAATTAATGATTTAATTTAGATAAAAAAGGCAAACATTTTGAATATATATGTAACAATTTGTACATTTTAAGTATACATCCTATTTATACACTGATATTCTTTGTGTAACTGAGAGTTACAATAACGTAAAAAGGTGGGCTGGGCATTATTTTGACATTGTAAAACTTTGTAAAAAAAAAAAATAGCATAAATAGTCTTTTCAAAAACTTAAGGTGTTGCAAGCAAGTACAAAATCCAAACTGTCCTAAACATTAGACTTGCTTTATTTTAAGACTTTAATAACACTTAATTAGCATATAGTTTAAAGTGCCTTACCCTTACAATTCATTCACATTTCATTCATAACCAACATATTCTCATCTATAAGTCAGGTCAAGTCACCTTTATTTATATAGCGCTTTAAACAAAATATAATGCGTCAAAGCATCTGAACAACATTCATTAGGAAAACAGTGTGTCAATAATGCAAATTGACAGTTAAAGGTAATTCATCATTGAATTCAGTGATGTCATCTCTGTTCAGTTTAAATAGTGTCTGTGCATTTATTTGCAATCAAGTCAATGATATAATTGGTATAAAAATTTCCATTTTACATAAAGGATGCAGAGAGGATTAACAGTTTGTAGAATGGATGGATAAAGGCTCGTCCTGATAGCCAGCTATGATGGCACAGGTATTTCTGAGTAAAATGTATTATATATTTTGTTAAAACATCTGTTGTTAGACAAATGTGATGTTATAAGTAGGTCTAAAATTCTACACATGGCACAAGTCATTGAGCAGTCAGTAACTGCAAAGGAACCATTGTAATGGGAGTAAATAAAAGGTCTTCCATTTAACATTTACTATGTGCTTTGGTTTTTATTTATATTAACTTTTTAACCTCTACCTTAAAAACAGATGTTTTATGAAGAATTTAATATATAGTATAAGTTAGAATGTATCCCTTCACATAGCCTGTAACCTATAGCTCAGTCTACACTGATACATTCACTATATTTGTTTTTGTGAGTAAAAAAATAATGGAATAATTCACAAATATCATAAACTTTTATTTTATTCACAATATAATATAGATAACATATAACATGAATGGGACAACATTCCTATTCCTAAACTTGAGCAACTTGTCTCCTCAGTCCCCAGACTGTTCTAAAAAGAAAAGGGAATGCCACACAGTGGTAAAAATGGCCTTGTCCCAACTTTTTTGAGATGCGTTGATGCCATGAAATTTAAAATCAAGGTATTTTCCCCTTAAAATTATAAATTTTCTCAGTTTAAACATTTGATGTGTCATCTGTGTTGTATTCTGAATAAAATATTGAAATTTGAAACTTCCATATCTGCATTCTGTTTTTATTCACAATCTTTAGTTTCCCAATTTTTTTTCGGGTTTGTATATATATATATATATATATATATATATATATATATATATATATATATATATATTAGGGCCGGGACTCGATTAAAAAAATTAATCTTATTAATTAGAGGCTTTGTAATTAATTAATCGAAATTAATCGCATTTTAATCGCAGATAAATATTTGACCTAAGAACAGTGAGAAATATTTTTTTTTTTCACATGGATTTATAGTATACCATTGAATACTAAGCAACAAAATATTGTTTATTTTTGTTCAACCAAGTCTAGCAGACAAGTGCAATTTTCCAACTCTCAATAACCTTGGCCAAAACAATAAAGAGTTCAACATAAACTGTTGCACCAACTAAATAATAAATAGTTCAACATAAAGTGCAAAGTCCACGCTAGCTGCTATATGTTTTGCGTTGAGGTGATACTTGAGGCTCGATGTGCTGCAGTGATATGCGAACGCTAGTTGGTACTCCAGTATAATCGGTCCGCCGAAACTCATCCAGTGAGAAACGTTCCGCGGTGCAAAAATATGTTATTAAAAATGCGGGAATTTTTTTTTCTGTAATTAATTAATCTTAGTTAACGCGTTATTTTTTGTGTAATTAATTAATCTCAATTAACGCATTAAAGTCCCGGCCCTAATATATTTATATATATATATATATATATATATATTTATATGTGTGTGTGTGTGTGCGTGTGTGTGTGCTTCCATGTTTGCCAAAATTGTCTCACCTGCCGGTTCAACACATGTTTTCTGAAAAAGCTTGTGGTATAATCTGTAGAGAAATAAAATACAAATCAAGATTCAATATTCATATATAATATTCATAAAAATTTTGAATTTTTGGTCTTCTTAAAGGGATAGTTTTAACCCAAAATGAAAATTCTGTCATCATTTACTCACCCTCATGATCATCCAAATCTGAAAGAGAGTGTAAAAGAAGATAGTCTGAAGATGGCTGGTAATTAGGGCTGCACGATGTGTCATTTAAGCATCGATATCACGATGTACCAATTAGGGATGTCAACGATTAATCGATGATCGATTAATTGTCGATAAGAGATGCAATCGATTAAGGCTATCGATGGTCGGTTAACCGATCGTGCGGCTCATGCGCACTCAACACGTGCGAGCGGCTGTGAGTGACGGTGACGATATATAAAAGCATCATCATTCATTCACAATGTACAAATTAAGCTTTTAATGTGATTTAAACTTTAAAGTACATTAAAATAGAAACAACATAAAAGTTCTTCAACATTAAATGCAATAGAAATGTAGTTACTAATCATTTCATCAGATAACTGTTTTATATCGTGCGCCTTGCAGGGCTGCGGGACACAGTGACAGGACAGGTAGTCTATTCATTCCTACAACTTGTTAATTCATTCCTACGAATTATTAATGTGGCAATTGTCCATGTTTCATTAATTTTGTTCCCTAAATAACCCATGATTTAAGTAAAATAAGGGAACAAATTAATAAATCGAACGAATTCTTAATTCATGAAATCTTTAATTTCCCTTCCCATGTTTACCACAGTAAGAGATGCGAAAACAGTTATTAAAAGCGAAAGATAATAAAATAAACCTGGGAAATTAGAGGGTTAGACTATGAAGATTTAGGAAAAGAAACGATGCCTAAATATACTGAATTTGTGGAAATTCGTGACCAACCGGCAAACCAGAACAAAGCCGCGTAAATGAAGACTATGGGGTCCAAAAGCATGGTCGCGATCTAACATTTTCCAGTTAACCTATTATTCCTCTAATAAACAAAGCTTTTATACCACACTTGTCATAATCAGATCTTATCATTCCTAAATAAATAATTGCTGGATTCAAAACAGCGATTAATAGGCGCTGTGACCGACACATTCCTGGAGCATTCACTGCTGTCACTAAACGGTGACGCCGAGCATCGTTCACAAGTTTCTGCATGGACCTGACTAGGGCACAGGTTCTAAGCCCTGGGACAAAATGGGATGCTTTAAGGAAAATTTATAGCCTACTAAGTAATAGGCCCAACATAAAAATAACAAATTGTTTTCATGTTTTTTTTTTTTTTAAATAGGCTATGCGAAATATATCCGACTTAAATAGGCTAATTAAGATTAACGGATTTAAAACAGAAGTGTGGGCGCTCCATAAGTTCACAAAAAAAAAAAAAAAAAAAAAGGATGACAACGCATTCTGTTTGTTTGCTTTATTTTAAAAGAGCACAAATCTTCTGTTTTTATTGTGAGTGTGCACAAATGAAAGTAAACACTTTTGCGGAAAATATATATTTTTTTTAATGTCTCAGCTGTTTCGATCGCCCCGGAGCCTGCTGCACACGTATATTCTAGCGATTCAAACTTACATCGCAGTCTGTTCATTATCAAAATAAAATGTCAACTAAACATTAAAAGGTTACACTGGTCAGTTTAAATAGACCGTAGTATACCGGTCCACTCTGCTGTTATGCCAAGGACGTTTTTGCTCATATGAAGAGGATCATCTTTTCCGTCTGTATGCGAATGCGTGTTAAGTACAAGCCTAGTTTACATTATAAATAATAGTTTAACATTCAAATACATTGCGAATATGGAAACATTTCGATTTGTGCCGAATGAGACATGAGCAATAACCTCCAAATAAATCTAGCCAAAGCCGCGCTCGCTCATCCTCGTCTGCACGCATGCACTGTCACGATCTAATTTTTAAAAATCTGACATTTTCTAGGACAGAATCCAGCAGGATCAAATTAATGTGAGCAACAGTGTGTTTTGGTGCAGCAGCGCCGATGTAGTTCACTTAATGTGCAGTGCAGTCACACGCGCTCCACATTTCGGATAATTTTATACAATAATGTCAGTTGAAAACATTGCAATTGTGCTTTAAAATACAACAACGAGCACCACAAAACCATTTAAAGAGGCGCGTTCAGCGTTCTCCGTGCGGGATTGGAAACTGTCAACAAAGTAAAATGACCTCAAAAGTATGGCGCGCTCTCTTCATTTTATCAAATGATCATAATCGCATCTATTCATTTTATAATCCTGCTACTAGCATTTTATTCAGATTAAAACCTCTTTAATTCAAGTGAGAAAGCGTTTTGTGTGTGTGTGTGGCTTTTGCACATCCTGTCATAGGCTACCGCTGACTGCGTGCCTGCAATAGACGCATTTTGCAGTATTATGGTTAACGATTAATCGATTAATTGATCGTTAATTTAAACGACGATCGATCATGGAAATAATCGAAATTTGACATCCCTAGTACCAATCCACGATAGTCACATCGCAGGATGTGCGATGTAGGCTGTCGTAGTTGATCCGTTATTCATTAACTGTACGGGCCAGCTGCTCCCCGGCTCTTGACGAATTTGATTTGCGGATTAATTGCACAGCTTAACCATCATAGAGTGAAAGTTTATCATTTGCATGTATTTTTAAGTCCTGTCAGTTTAAGAGGGCAGAGAGAGAGAGAACGCGAGAGAGAGGGCGCGTGAGAGAGAGACAGAGGGAGAGAGAGAGAGACCGCACGCTCACCGTCTTCAAACAACATGAGCACTGTCTTGCTCTCTCTCCCTCGCGCATATTAATCAATTGACACGATGGTGTCGATGTTTTAAATCATTTAAAATGAGAATGTAAGTGTGCTCACCCCATTTTTGTTTGTAAGAAAAAATTAGATTAGATTTCATATCGCAATATATAACGCAGAAAAATAAAATATCGCAATGTCATTTTTTCCCAATATCGTGCAGCCCTAGTGGTAATCAAACAGTTTGTGGTTGCCATTGACTTCCATAGAAGGCAAACACCAACTGTTTGATTACCAGCAATCTTCAAACTATCTTATTTTATGTTCAACATAAGAAAGCACCTCATACAGGTTTAGAAAGAGATGAGGGTGAGTAAATGATAACACAATTTTAATTTTTGTCTGAACTATCCCTTTAGGCTTAATTCAGTTTGTCAAATGATGAACTTCTTAAGAGACATCACAACATTTAGGATTTAATATATTAAACTATTATTTATATTATTATGAGAAAATCTAAAAAGGCCTTTAACACTAGCTTGTTCTATTCTTTTTCCTATATCTATTTTTCTTTTTATTTATTATAATAAAAAAAGAAACCTTGGTATATGTACTGCGTTTAGCTCACTGAGACTTGTCATAGTACTTGCATATTATTGCTCTTTTGTTGATTTGGGTTCCTTCCATTGTCATCATTGTAAGTCGCTTTGGATAAAAGCGTCTGCTAAATGACGAAACGTAAATGTAAATATATAAAATATTTTGTTACTTGATCGTTTACCTCTTAAATTGTTTTAAATCATTAGAAAAATGTGAAACTTTTTCCACAATTACAAAGAGTCCTAAGAACTTGAAACTAGATTTTAAAAAATATGAAAATTATTTGTTTTGTTATTGACTCATAAACAGCTTCACTACATTAACATTACACATTTTAAATACAGATTTTACTATTTTACCGAATGGCTGACCTGTAGCAGAACGGAAGGTCTGGGCAAATGGATCGATCCGCAATAGCATAAGTGTAGTTATCACCTTCCTCTTCCTGCAGGTTGTATTTAATAGTCTTGAGTGCAGATGAAGGAGAGTGACCGCTTTTGTAGAGCTGCTGTAGCTTTTCAATGGTGTCATTCGACACATCTCTCCACCTCATGACCTCAGCTGTGTTCAGTCTATGATTATGTTCATTTCTCAAGTTCACATGAAGGAAATAGCCCTCTTCAATGTGAGGATCTCCTGATCTGTGGAAGGACAGATTAAGTATTATGTTGTAATGCAGTGAAAAAGGTGAGTTTAAAAATAGATTGCACGATTTTCTGTTAATTAAATTTATTGTAAATAAAAAAAATGTTTGGGTGTTCAAATTTCTGTTGAACTGTATTGTGTTTCTGGTCTCACCTGGACTTTCTTTCACACATAAATCTCTTGAGAATCAGAAACATGGTGGCAGGGCAGTTGGTATTTTTGCTTGTCTTGGATGATGTACTGTATGTTTTGTGCTGGCATCTCAGATCCACCTGTGGAATATACACAAACTCTTAAATTTATACTGAACATTATTTTATTTTTTTATCATCCTGCTATTATTATTACATTATTGTTCATCTTCATTTAATTTCTTTATTACAATAACTTTCACTAAAGCTTTACATTAACAAACACACTTCTTAGGCAAGGTCACCTTGTAAGTAATTTTAGAGAATGTGACTACACTTATTAATTACACACAATAAGAACAGGGATGTCTGTTGTGAAAGGTAATCAGGCTCTGTTTTGATATCATGTTGCCTTTAAAGTGTACATAATTCAATTAAAGTGTACATAAATACTCTGTATTTGTTGTAGCGTCCAGAGTCAGGGTATGTCCTAGATTTCCTCCATGTTAAAGCTGAGGATTTCTGGAAGTCCTCCAGCCACTTCTGGACTTGCTCCTCTGAAGTCATCTGCAACTTAAGAGCCGCTCTGAAGTTTTCAACATCCCCTGACATTTCCAGCAGTTCATGATGACAAAGAAGATGACTGTAGCCGGGTGGCAAGATTTTCTACAATAAAAGAAATCAGTCAATAAAACACACACACACACACACACAATATCACAAGAATATGTCCAAGTCACATTTCACCCTAAATTCTAATTATTATTTTTTTGCTCTGTCACTTTCAATTTTCATTTTTTTTTAATAATAATAATTGTTCATAATGATGATTTGCATTAAATTTTCATTACTGTAAACAATGTGTTTTTAGATATTGCAGTATAATTTTAAATGCAGTACAACAAATGCTACCAAGTATACCATTATACTTTTAAATATTTCAAATAAAGGGCAAATATTTTTCCTCCTGAAACAAACAAACAAAAAAGTCTAGTCAGGCTAGCTTTAGTAACTATTGCATGTTTTGCAGCAAGAATTATAGCACTATATAATGGATCTCATTTTGACTGGCAGCAGTGGTGACTGGTTCTGCATGTGTATAGACAACTTGCGTTTGTTTATTAACCAATTTTATAGAAAATACAATTAAACTGAGGAACCACATGGAGCCAAAGGTAATATCTAACTTACGGTTATTATACATACAATGGTATAACTATGTTATAACTATGATATAGATTTATACGGGTTAGCAAGACGTTAATTAAAGCATTAACATACTTTAATAGGTTACCGAGCCGTACAAAGTTAATGTAACGTTAATTTATAAACACAAGGGGTAAATATTATACATGAATCATGTCAGCTGTGCTAACATTAGCCAACTAGCTCACACAAACTCAGGTCGCTCTTTAATAGTGAAAACACCATCTGCTATTAATATAAATTATAACAAACCTCCACATGATCTGTATCTTCTGATGCTTTATCCTCTCCAATACAATGCTGACATTTTAATAGTGTCATTTTGAGCAGCTCAGCACTGCCGGAGAGCTAAAGTTCTCGAATCAGGTCTAAAAGGTAACCGTCCTACGCAAAACTCTCGCGAGAATTCAAGGACTTATTTGGAGTCCACAAAGCGTTCTCTTCCTGGCTTTACTTTGCCAAAGCATGGGTAACATTAAATTACAGACATGCACATTTTCTTTCATACAAAAACTATTGATACAATTACAGATTATTTATGTGTTTGGTTTATTTGTTTGTTTTTATAGTTTTTCTTTGTTGATATTGACCAATTTATGTTTATCGTTATGTTGTTTTGGGACATATGACATTCTAATTTATTTTTTGAGCTGTTGCTTCTATCCAGTGTTTTTTTTTTTTTTTTTAATAATTTATTTGGGGTTCTATAACCAACTGAATATGTTCAAATCTCTGGTTTGTATGCCAATTTGGCGTTTTTTTTTTTTTTTTTGCTGGATTTTATGTGTTCTGTAAAAAGACTAAAATAATGATATTCCATCATTATTTTAGTCTTTTTAGAGCCAGATCTAAAACAAAAGACATTTGCTTATTTCATCATTCAAACACTATCTTATTGTATTTCTACGCCATAACCGGTTTTATACGCAATCTTAGTACGTATTACCATAGACAGTAGCGTATTACTCGTATGAGAATTGGAATTTACCCCATGTTTCTTTCCGGCTTGAAATGCTTCCGTCTGTACGAATGATTGGTTAAACTCTGCAGTCAAGTGATTGTTTATTGGTGGAGGAGACATCCCTCATGTTGAGCCAGCATTCTGTGTTTTCAGTTTACGAGTGCGTTACATCTAGATGGAAACCTTTTACACAAGTACATTTTTATTACTGCTTTTCAAAATACACGTAATACATTTAAATGTTCTGTTTGATATGACGTAAGCTGTTCACAATCACTTGCTAAAATAACCCGACGATAGTTGTAGGTTGCACCTAAATAACTAACTAACCAACCTATCTGTCGATCAGAGTTGAAAACGGGTGAGCATTCATTAATGATGAAAAAATTGCCTTTGTTTGTAGAAAGTTTGTAGATTGAATCCTAGATTAAACACAACTTGGAAGTATGGATCACTAATCATTGTAAGCTACTTCATTTGTATATTTATCTATTCAATGTTAATGTTGCTGTGTAGTAGTGAAGATCTGAGCTAATAACTTTTACTGTAGCCATTTCCCTGAATGATCTTTGCTATAGTGTGAGCAGTTTATTGACTCTGTCCAATAATGACAGTGTGTAATTTCATGAATTGACACGTATTTAACGGTTTGGGGGAACATTGTCATTCAGATAGATGGAGGTGGGTCTTTAGATGCTTGGTGACAGTATTGTACATATTCTGTGTATTCTGGCTTCAGCACATTTACATGTAAAATGGTATTATCACTATTAGGTTATACAAAACAGAATAACAGAAAACTCCCACTTCACAATTTTTTTGATGGTTTGTTCTACTTTAACCCTCTATGGTATGAAGTTGCCATGACAACTGAATGTCCCTACAAAACTCCTTTTCCCACTGTCATTCTGACACAGAAGACACCTGTTGAAGTGCTTCAGAAATTGCTCTATTAGCCTAATTTAATAAACTAAACATCTTTTCTCAAGGGGGATTTTTTTGTAACATCTTTGGTAAGTAAATTAGATATTTTCATTCACAAATCAAGTTTGTCTAACATAGTTTTACTTAAAATTAAGAAAATATCAAGGCTGCCATTTGGCAACTCTGTAGCACTATGGAAAAATAGGTGCATTGCCATATGGCATCACTGTACCACAGTGGAATTGCAGTAATGTATTTCCCCACTGGGATTTTTTATAGATAGTAGCATCAATAAAATTATTACATTTATTGATTTGAAGTGTTTATTGTAGTATAGTTGCATTTATGTATAAATAAGAAAATTGTGTCTTCTTTTCAGAAAATGAATACAGCAATATTTTTATGGAAAGGCCAATCAGACGAGTGCAGAGTTGGCCTGTCATGGAGAAGAAAGACTGCAGGGGGATCGTGCATGAAGTGCAGCAAATGTGACTTGCACCTTTGCATCACATTTGAAAGGAACTGCTTTTTGCAGTTTCACGGGATGTCATGAAATGTCATGAGTTGGATTGAGACAGGTGCACATGGATGGACTGGGAAAACACACACTTTACTTCAGGGAGCTGCCTATTGTAATACCTGTATTTTATGTTTCCTACATATTAGTGCATGTTCCAAACTACCATATTTTTACTTAACTTGTATAAAGTACTTTCAAAAATATTTGTTTTTGTTGTTGGAAAGTTTTTTTTTGTTTTTGTTTTTTTTTTTTTTTTTTTTGTCCGTTTGCAAGCATTATTATAATACTTTTAAGTAACATTTATAAGGTTTATATGATAGGAACCTACTTACTTTTGGTTTGCATGAGTTCCAAGTATGAAAATATTATCAATATCTAAAATAAATTACCATTTTAATAGAAAAGAAAATCATAATTTAATAGAAAAACTACTTTTTTTTGCCATTTTCCATTGTGGTACACTGTTGCCATATTTTGTTAAATTCAAGTTTTTCTAAATAAAGGGATACTTAACAAAAAACAGTTTCTTAATTTCAGAAGTGTCACCTCAAACAGCATTGGTTAGTACAATATGTTTATTGTAGTCTGGACATTAAGATCTATTTTTTGCATCCCCTTAACAAAGTTGTTTCTCATATGACAGGGTGTTTGAATCGCAGGCATATCTACAGGCAGCTGCGTCCCAGCCGTCAGCATGTCTGGCACTGCTACAGTCCTGCAGCAGTTTGTGAGTGGCCTTAAGAGTCGAAATTAAGATACACAGGCCAAAAGCTGCCAAAGACCTCCAGCATTATGTTACCACAGAACTAAGAGAGGTAAACTGTACTACTTAGATTTTTGATACAAGGATTTGCAATTATATTAAGCTTCATTGGGAGAGTCAAAAGCATTACTTTGACAGAGTAATTTCTATATATTGATTTTTGCCTAAATTTAATATCTTGTTACCACACTTGTGTTACTACAGACGATCAAGTTATTTGTCCTGCAGTTTGTTCTAATAAAGAAAAAAGGAAACATGTTTACAGAAAAACACTAGAATAATGGAAGCGAAACCTCATGACCACACACACACTTTTGTGGATGTACTGCAAGTACTGCAAACAGGAATACTGCCTGAAGTTCATCAAACTTAGAAAAGTAGTATTTAAGTAGGATGATTTAGTACTATATGAGCACTATTCTGCTAGCCTTGTCCAGCAATTCAGATTTTTACTGTTTCAGTTGGTATTGACTTTTGTACACTCTTAATTATAAAGTTTTTTTCATTTTTTGTTCCACAAAGAACCATCTCTTTCTCACCTTTTTATGATCTGAATAACCTTCTTTCGCCACAAAAAACCTTTTGTGAAAAAGAAAGCTTCTTTATATTTTAAAGGTTCTTTATGGAATCATTTAGACAAAAAGGTTCTTCTATGGCATTGTGAAGCACCTTTATTTCCAAGAGTGTAACCTTGTATTCGGTTATGACACCAGCATTTTAGATACCAATGAAATTTCATAATCACAACTTCAGTTTTAAAACAAAACATGACTAAAGCCTAACTATATAAAGTTCAAACCTTATTAAAAACCAAAAGTAATTAAAAAACAAATAAAACAGTTTACAAAAAATAGCACGATTGAATACAGTAAGAACAAACAAAGATACAAATCAAATAAACAATTATTTTTAGGTAGATCCAAAAGTAATATTCAGGAAAGAAATACTATAGAAATTCATAGATAATGTAATTATTATCAAATGTTAAATAAAACTGCATCGACTTCACTGAATACATTAAATGAATAAATGTAAATATATTAAATATAAAATATATCAATATAAAACGTTTAACACAGATCTAAAATATTGACACTTCGTTTGCTTAGTTGGGGTCATTTCATTTACAGTGATATCGTTGACTTGATTGCAAAAATCCTATTTGAACTGAGATGATGACATCACTGAATTCAATGATGAATTACCTTTAACTGTCATTTTGCATTATTGACACACTGTTTTCCAAATGAATGTTGTTCAGTCGCTTTGACGCAATGTATTTTGTTTAAAGCGCTATATAAATAAAGGGGACTTGACTTGACTTGACACTGATGGTTTCAGTGATCTGATCACAAAATGTTTTAGATCCTGTTTCCATCTGCATTTAGTGCTGACCACTTGTGATTCGATCATTAAAAACATTATAAATACAAGGAGATGCAGAATATGTATTTGCAAGTCCGCAATCAGTCCAGGTTTACACTGCTTGTAGTGGCAACTATGTCAAGTCAAGTCACCTTTATTTATATAGCTCTTTTAACAATACAGATTGTAACAACACAACTGAATAGCATTAAATAGTAAAATAGTCAATGATGTCATCATCCATCTCAGTTCAGTTTAAATAGTATCTGCAATCAAGTCAATGAAATCACTTTAAATGAAGTGTCCCCAATTAAGCAAGCCAGAGGCGACAGCCGCAATGAACCAAAACTCCATCAGTGACAGAATGGAGAAAAAACCTTGAGAGAAACCAGGCTCAGTTGGGGGGCCAGTTCTCCTCTGACCAGACGAAACCAGTAGTTCAATTCCAGGCTGCAGCAAAGTCAGATTGTGCAGAAGAATGTGATATCAGTCTTCAAATTATCTATATTTGTGTTTTGTTTTTTTTTTCCTAGTAAAGAACAACACGTGATCATTTGTAATTGATTAGTTGTAATTGATTCATTTAGCATGTAATTTACAGTGTTTAACTGAATTTTTGTAATCACTTGAAAGCATTACATTAAAGTACACATACTGTAAATATAAACTGTTGGGAAGAGTCATGTTGAGTGTGCATTGTTTTTAACTTCTGACTTAAACTTTCACTGTTGCATTGCTTTGTTTGAATTGTTTTTTAAGTTATGACTGTTTTTCCAGTGAGCTTGATTGGTGTGGAAGGAGGAAAGGCCACCCGTATCAGCCATTTTGCCAACTACATGCAGAACCTGATTTCCACCAGTGACTGGTCATGGAGATGGCTTCTATGACAATCGGTCACCTGTCTATGGCTGGAGACACCTTCACTGCAGAGTATGTGGAGTTTGAGGTGAAGAGAGCTCTAGAATGCCTGGGAGCAGACAGGAATAAGGGCAGACGGCATGCAGCGGTGCGTAGAAAAACTGCATATTATATTATCATGGTGAACTACAAGCAAACAGATTGAAATTCCAATTAAAATTTTTTTTTTTTCTTGGGCCATATTTCCTAAAATGAAACTTTTGTCACCATTTAGTTTGTTCTAAACCTTTGTCAATTTCTTTCTTCTCTTGAACAAAAAAGAAAATATTTTGAAGAATGTTAATAACCAAACAGTGGGTGGTATCCAGCGAAATTGCATATAATTTTTTCCAAACAGTGGAACAGAAGAAAGAATGACCAGCTGTCATTACCAAAGGCTTTTGTACAAAGGATTATATAAATTTCAGTAGTTCAATACTTTTTCCCTGTGTCATTCCATTTCATTACGCAAAACTTTATTTCTAAACGTAGAAATTGAGAATTGTTTTACATAGAATTGTTTTGTTTTCTTTGTTTGTATGGATTACTTGTATTGTACATCTGGTGAAAATGTCATGTCAACAGCACATTTAGAAATATATTTAACGGGAAAAATGGTGATGTGTTCAATACTTTTTTTACCCACTGTAAACCTTGTATTAGACTGTTACACTTGACTGTCTGTTACTGGTGGCTTTTAGCTTCCTTTACAGTTCTTCAGTGTGCTCTTTGCTCTTTTCTGTCTAATGTGAACTGAACCACCTTTCCATTGTGTTTTTGTTTTCGGTGCTGGTTTTATGAGAGCTCGTTGTTAGCACACTCACATTCTTCTTCCAGCAGGTGCAGCCATTTTTTGACAACATTTTCAATGCTGTGTGGGACTCCAAACAGCCGATCCGTGAGGGAGCAGTATCTGCACTCAGAGCCGGTCTGATCCTCACTACGAAAGAGATGCAGAAACCACAGTGGTACAAGGTCAGAATTGAATCACCTTTTGAGCAAGTACATAACCAGCCAGTGTTCAAAACTATCGCCTTACTTTAGCCCGATTCACATTGATAAGCTTATAATAATATTTTCTAATTTGAGTAGTATTGGGTAGGTTTCCACAGGAAATTAAAGCATTGGCACTGCGTCATTACGTCACATCTGTAAACATAAAGAAGTTGTCCCGGTTACTAGGCTATAGTATGTGAGGATCCTGCAGGTGGAATATCATTTATAGCCTTTTCTCACAGCAGCTAGAATAATACATTTGTATCATTTTGATGGCAGATTGTAATCCAGAAAGGATTATGTGTTTATGAAACACATGTGAATGAAATTAAATGATATGGTAGTTTTTAAATGTGCTCCTGATTACATATGGCTTGGGATTACACAAGATCTGTATTTTAAAGACAACCAGTTTGAAGGGAACGTAATTTGCTTTTTGGGTTAAAAGAATTGCTTAATATGAAGGTCGAATGGTATGACAATTAGAGATTAGACTGTACAGAAACTGAAATTAAATGCTGATACACACTATACACATAGCCACATAATGCTGATGTTGTTAATGTTGAGAATAAAGTTGAACATTAATAATAATTTGCACAGTTTGATGTCTAATCGATTATCACACTTCATCTCCATTTGGTAGCATGATATATTGTAATGCTTTTTTCCTGAGTTGGTCAGAACAAATGTGGTAGACTTGTTGCTTACGTGGTTGGATGACACTATGCAGGGAAAAAATCTTATTTGCGTCATATATTTCAAGATGTAAGATAGAATCTGTGTTTATGAAGTATAGTTAATCAGGGGCAAGGCCTGAAATATTTAAATGAGTGGCCCTACATAAAACTGGGTGGGCAAAGTGTAGCATTTGAAAACTGCATATCTTATGTCAACAGAAAATACAGCACAAATATTCAATACACAATACTACTAAAGCACTGAATAAATTAATTTTAATTTCAGCATTTACTAATACATTATTAAAACTAAGTTTTATATGTTAACAGTACCTGAGCTAATAAAGAAACGTTGAAATTTTATCAGTCAACAAATGTATTTCTCATTGTTAATGTTAGTTAATGCATTGACAAATATTAACTAAAGTTTACTGTATGCAGAGCATTACCTTCTTAGATGATGTGGCTTCACAGATTATCTCATAATCAACTGTCTCTGTTCGCATTTAAAGGAGAGTAAATATCGAGAACTTTAGAAATGAGCGCAGCTGCAAATATGCAGTTTGTTGTGGAGAAGAGTATCTAGCACAATGTTTATTTTTTCTTTACTTTACACAAAGAATGCATCTGTTTAGCGAGTCAAACACTGTAACTATGGTAATATGATGCTTTAAACACGTTTGGCTCAGAAGTTTTTAATTTATAAATCCATCACCCGCTGGTCTGGTTGCATTTTTTTCACTATTTTCAAACATGCGCGTCCTCACATAGTTAACATAATTGTGGGTGGGACTAACAGAAACTGACCAATCATTATTTTGACAAGTATATGGTAAGCACCTATAGAAAGATGGAAAATTAATAAACTGCCTGTAATTGACCATGAAAACTCACGTTAAGTATATTTTAAAGCATATACAGTATACACAACCATTGCCCACCCGGGCCAACCCTTAGCTTCGCCACTGCAGTAAATATCCACACCGGTGCAGTGACTGACTGCCACACATACTCATCAAAACATTAGATTAATCCATGCTACAGCCGTGCCAGCACATAACCCAGCAAGGAAGATAATTCCGCACACAGCTGCAATTGCAGGTTTTCAAACAGAGATGGCGACAAACAGGTAAAACGTACGGACTGCAGCTTTGAATATGTGTGCCTGTGTTTATTATGGGTATGGGCCCTCACACATTACATGCGTTTTGTTGTCATAAACTACAAAAAATTGAGGAAGCCGTGAGGGGTTTTGATGAGACTCTGGCTAAAAAGAAAGGCATGAATAAGGATGGCCATGTCCTACACCAATCGGAGTGCAATTTCAAGCCGCACACACCTCTGACTGCATAACCAGGGCAGTGCAGCATATGTGTCGAACATATGAATAAATCAGTCTGTATAATGAAAATTTACCTCAGTAGAACGTATGCATGGGTTTTGCATGGGTTTGAGCCTGTTTACAAACCTGTTGTCAAACAAGGAGAACAATTGTCATGTTTTTGACAAAACTCTTAAGTTATTAAGTTATTTCATAACTTAGGTCAAGTGTTTGAAACTTTTTGTGATCTGGCATGGATTCACATCACAGAATGAGGAAAAAAAAAACTTAAATATTAAATTATTTTATGTAGTTTTCTTTACAGTCATAAAAGCTGTTGACTATCATTGCATTTTATATATATATATATATATATATATATATATATAAATATATTATTATTATTATTATTATTATTTTTATTTATTTTTTTCAATGAAAAAGCTACTTTCTCATTTGTCTCTCTTTTCAAGGAAAGAGGGGCAACCATCTGCTTCCTGCGGTTCAGAATCCGCCGCTGCTGAGGCAAGGAAGAGAATGAGCTTGTGGAGATCACAAGTGGATCTGGCTGAGGAGTTTAGAGACTTTCCCTTTCGCGCTTGTTGGCGGTGGACGAGAGACAATGATGTTATATCTTTTAACACTTTCCGATACAGAGGCTAGTGCTCTGCTGGGTTCGGCCCAGGAAGAGCAGAAGATGTCCAGTGATGGCGAAGAAGCTGAGGCTGAGCCTTCACAATCCTCTTGCCCTGCAGTATGTAGAGCTATTGGAGGTTATGGATCGAGCCAGGGCAAAGTTGGCCATGGAAGCGCGCTGGCAAGGTGATGCCGTGAGGTCATCTCGACGAGTGTTATCTTTCCGACCATAGCCCTCCAGCTCAGGTGAGTCTTCCATTTCTGCCTGATCTCCATAAAGAGATTGAAAAGGAATAGAAGAGACCGTTTTCTTCCTGCATCCATTGATTTTCAACATACAAGTTATGCCAACATCGAAACGATGCACGAAAGTGGCTAAGAGTGGATGCCCCCTGTAGAAGAGACGCTAGCTATCTCTCGTCTAGCTATCTCTCTGTGGGGTAGACGTCCTCTCTTAAATTTCCCTCCTTGCCATCTAAGCCCCTTCAGGATACATCTTGCTTAAATGGCAAGGCATATGCAGCAGCATGCACATGATGGTGGTGCTTCAAGCGTATCAGACTGACCTGCTGAAAGACCTGGATAAAGGCGAGGGCCTTTCCCCTGATCAGGTAGCTGTGCTGGGCCGCACCACATCTCTCTCTCCATGCTACAAAGCAGGCTCCCCCTGCCATGGGCAGTTCTATGGCACCCATGGTGGTAATGGAGAGACATCTGTGGGTGAACCTGGCAGATATCAGGCAGAAAGAAAGGGGCTTTCTTCTCGATGCTCTGTTTTCACCTTCCAAACTGGTCAGTACCTGCGTTGTGAGAAGGAGACTTGGTCATCAGGCCCGGCATGGCACTGCAAGGAATTTCCTGGATGTCCGGCCAGGTCACCCTGAGGTGCTTACTGGTCGCTTGGCTATCCCTCCTTGCTGACGCTATCCTAAACCTACTGCCCCGACTTGCTGCCTTCCAGACTCACACTTTTACTGGTACACTGACTTGTGATTACATTCCAGCCTTACTTCCAAAGCTGATATTTAACTATTTCAGTTATTATATAGAGCATCACAGTCCCGCCCACAGCCCGAGAGAGCTCTGGTGCCGGAAGTAAATTTCCCATTCATTTCTCCCATTGACTTTTTCCTCCAGTGAATTTTCTCATGGCAGCCATGGAGATCATGATTGCACTGATAAGTCTACCGTACAAAAACGCAACACAGGTTTTTATTTTATTTAATTTTTTTATTAATGATCTTCAGTCTTCGCGGGGTTTAACCAGACGGTTACACGAGCTCCACCAATCAGATGCATCACTGTGGGATTGTGGGATTGTGGGTAATGAAGTACTTAGCCAGGACATCGCGAATAAAAGGCATTTATCTCTAAACAAGGTTAGTGCCCCATGATCCTTTTACGTTTATATGAGCATACTATCGCTTAGTACAGCCGTAGCTGGTTTCAAGTCTACCATGTATGGTTACGTTTTTATGGCTTATACCCCAAATGTCAATGCAGAAATTGCATTGAATTTTTTCTTCCGGCACCAGGTGTGGGCGGAACTGTGATGCTCTATATGTTACCAGTTCAGTGACATTCAGATATTTTTAATTATTGCTTAAGTTTTCAAATACATCATCTGCCAATATTAGCCTCTTTTTTGGCTTCAGTTTTTGCTGTATTGATTGGCTATATATTAAACATTTTTATTTTGCCCTCAGATCAGTATTTACAGGACACCATGGGGCATCTGCTGGTCTGCCTAAAAAAGGAAAAGGAGAGAATGGCAGCATTTCAAGTGTTGGGGTTGCTGGTGTTTGCTGTTAAGGCCGAAATTCACCCCTACCTTAGCAAGATCCTGGAGATCATCAAAACTGCACTGCCACCTAAAGACTTTGAACACAAGTAAGAACCTGCAACCATTCAAATCCAAACTTTGTTAGCACACAGCTCAAGTACAAACACCATAGACCAGCAAAAATGTAAGATCTAAGCCACAAGGGGGAATTGTTTTTTTTTTTTTTACCACAGTTAAGCTGTTGACCCATACAGCTTTAAACAATTTATTGATTGTTTAAAAACTACTGAAACAGTATGAACAATGTTCAGTATATTATTATTATTATTATTAATAATTCCTACAATTCAGGTTCCCATAAGATTTTTTCAAGTATTTTCACTTGATGGCATGGGAAAAGTAATGAAGCCACTTTCATCCAGTGTAAAGTTTCCACAGTCCGTGATGGTTTGCGGTGCCATGTCATCGGCTGGTGTTGGTCTAGTGTTTTCTGAGGTCCAAGGTCAACGCAGCCAAATACCAGGAAGTTTTAGAGCACTTCATGCTTCCTGCTGCTGACCAACTTTATGGAAATGCAGATTTCATATTCCAGCAGGACTTGCACCTGCACAGAGTGCCAAAGCTTCCAGTACCTGATTAAACAGGGTGTCCGCTGGGTTGTAAAAGGTAGTAAATGAAATTAGCCGAAATTAAGGGCATTAAAAAGTAGTATAAAGTAATAAACGTCATCTGATGAGGTATGAAATTTCCACTCCCTAATATAGCCTATATATTTTTGTATTCATTAAATTATATTTAGAAATTATGAATGGCAGTAATAAAAGTAAATTTTATCAGATTTAATATATCTGATGCAATTGTAATATAATGTAATGTAAATGTAATATATTTATTACAATAACATATTTATTACATCTGTAAAGACGTCTGCTAAAGATCTAGGAATCATCTGCTGTGTAATCTGATAAACGTAGTCGAATTAGTTTTACATGGATTCTAATAAATGTCTATTTGACATCTTGACAGGAAACATCTTAGAGACGTACTGAAGATGAACAAGCACTCTTAAAAATACATCTTGCATATGTAAATGCAGACATTAAATATACATCTCCGAGATGTACATGTGCGATTAAGGTGCTTTACTTTCAGGTGCATTGACACTGGTGATGGTGTCGGCAAACATTAGTCTGGAGACCTACAGTGGTTCTCGAAGTCAGACAAAAAGAGATAAACAGAATTCCCTTAGTAAAAAAATCTGACTCTAATATGTCAAAAAATTTAACAAGAACTTGACTTCATGCAGTGTTCAGATTTTTGTACTAGACATTTATGCAAATTAGCGCATATTTCATTAAATGGTGCCTAGTTTGCATATTAACCATAAGATTTTAGAAAACTTGTAATACAAACATTTTTGCAATTATCAATGTAATCAATATTTGCTCACACATCAGGCTTACTGACTAATGATCTATGAAGAAGATGTCTCCTTCCTCTTCTGTCTTTATTTCTATTCTTATCTCTGTGGGTAGTTTTTGAGTTCAGTGTTGATGTTAAGTTATAGTGACCTCGTTAAATTTTGATGCAATATGTTATTCCATTTGGAAATATATTTAATTTTTGCCACTACAGCTGCAGCTTGAAGTTGTGCTGGTATTAAAACATATTTTGGAGGTATTAAAAAATGTAGTGAAAGGTATTAAATTCAACTTAAGATGTTCTGTATATACCCTGTTTAAGGACTATGGTTTCTCTGTTCTTAATTGGCCAGCAAACTCTCCTTACCTTAACCCCATAGAAAATCTATTGGAAAGAGGAAGATGCGATAATCCAGACCCAAGAATGCAGAAGAGGCTAGTGATAGAGTTCTTTTTTTATATAATTGTATAATAAATGAAAAGAAAATAGAATACAAAAAGATTAGAAAGGTATATATATATATATATATATATATATATATATATATATATATATATATATATATATATATATATATATATATATATTAAAAGAATAGAAATAGAATAGTGAGTGCTAGAGGTTAGAGGTAAAATTAGAGGGTCAAATAAAGATGGAAGAGATGTGTTTTAAGCTGATTCTTGAAGATGGCTAAGGACTCAGCTGCTCGGATTGAGTTGGGGAGGTCATTCCACCAGGAGGGAACATTTAATTTAAAAGTCCGTAAAAGTGACTTTGTGCTTCTTTGGGATGGCACAGTCAAGCAACGTTCACTTGCAGAATGCAAACTTCTAGAGGGCACATAAGTCTGAAGTAATGAATTTAGCTTAATGGGTGCAGAGCCAGTGGTGGTTTTGTAGGCAAACATCAATGCCTTGAAATTTATGCGAGCAGCTATTGGTAGCCAGTGCAAATTGCTAAACAGAGGTGTGACATATATTCTTTTCGGCTAATTAAACATTAACCTTGCTGCTGCGTTCTGGATTAATTGTAAAGGTTTGATAGAACTGGCTGGAAGACCTGCCAAGAGAGCATTTATTAGTCCAGCCTGGACAGAACAAGAGCTTGAACAAGGAGTTGTGCAGCATGTTCTGAAAGAAAGGGCCTGAACTTCTTGATGTTAAATAAAGTAAATCTGCAGGACCGGATAGTTTTAGCAATGTGGTCTGAGAAAGTCATCTGATCATCAATCATACTCCAAGGTTTCTGGCTGTTTTTCAAGGATTTATGGTTGATGTGCCTAACTTGTGATGAAACGATGGATTTGATGGATCCATAAGCTGTTCTGTCTTGGCAAGGTTGAGTTGAAGGTGATGGTCCTTCATCCTGGAAGAAATGTCTGTTGAGATGAGCTGAGATGCGAGTAGCTACCGTCGGATCATCAGGATGGAATGAGAGGTAGAGTAGAGTATCATCAGCATAGAAGTGGTATGAAAAGCCATGTTTCTGAATGACAGAACCTAATGATGCCATGTAGACAGAGAAGATAAGTGGTCCAAGAACTGAGCCCTGAGGCACCCCAATAGTTAGATGATGTGACTTGGACACCTCACTTCTCCAAGATACTTTGAAGGTACTTTCTGATAGGTTTTAACTTAAATACACTTTTAAATTCAGACTAAGGGAGACTATTACACAATTTGGTCAGTCCTCAATTTAGATCTCAGAACCATTAGCAATCTTTGTTGAGATGACAGATAGAGATGACAATAGATAGATAGATAGATAGATAGATAGATAGATAGATAGATAGATAGATAGATAGATAGATAGATAGATAGATAGATAGATAGATAGATCTAGATAGCAGGGCAAATTACATCAATATTTAAGTTGGAGACAAAGCTATTGCATCTTTTTTCTTTAGACAGACTATGACCATAGTAAGATACTTATTGAATCCACAAAGTTGTAGTTAAATAGGTAATAAAAAAGGTCAGATGATGCATTGTGGACTACAGCATTCCACACATTATTTTGTATGTTTATGTAGACTTCATACTGTGCATACTGTACATAATCTGTACACTGAAAAATTGTTATGAGACGCTATAGCTGTTTTTCTCAGCTACCAACAGGTGGCAGTCAATAAATATTTTTCTGCTGAAATAGCTGCTCTTTTGTTTCACTGCAGCTCTGGTCAGCCTTTTTTCTGTTGACTAGCAACGTGTACCTATGCATATTGCATGGAAACCTTTACATTGTGCTGCTACCCTATCAATAGAAGAGTTCACTTTCATTTGTTTTATTGTACAACATATATTATGTCACACATACAGTATGTTATGAATGTGTCTGAAGTTACAAAACTGACTAATATCAAATTTGTGGTACTGTCCAATACAATAAATCCCCTTCCAGATCCTTACTGAGTTGGAACATAGTGGTGTGGGCCGAAACAAAGAACAGAGTGCCCGCATGCTCGGTCACCTGGTGTCTAATGCCCCCTGACTCATCCGTCTATACATGGAGCCCATTCTCAAGATACCCTCACTTCCTCTGTTCTCTTGATGTTTTTGGGGGTGTGTATTCACATGTGTTGTAAGCTATATATTTTGTGTTTTAATTCAGATGAACTTGGATCTTGAGGTGCCCTGTAAACATTATTTTCACATATATTTAGATTGATCATGTTAAACTAACTTAAACACACAGGCTTTCATTAGAACAGAGGAAAAAAAAAAAATTTTATATATATATATATATATATATATATATATATATTAGGGCTGTAACACCAAACCCACTATTCGGTTCTTATCACGATTTTTGACCCACGGTACGACACAAACCTTGATATGGGGGGTGGGGGGGCTTTGACAAAACAATTCAAATATATTTTGAGGAAAAAAAATAGATTTTTATTAACCCTCTGGATTCTAAGGATACTTTTGGGGCCTGGAGAAGTTTTGTTATGCCCTGACATTTGTGCTTTTTTCAGTTTCTTATAAATATATAAATGGGTAAAGTCTATTCTTACTGTAATCAGCACAAACTGGGCTATAATAATATGTGATCAGCGTTTATGTACATGATTGTGTTTTTGAGAAAAAAAATGTTATGCGTGGTTAGTGATAAACTAAAAATGTTAAAACACTTGAATAAGGCAAAAAAAAAAAAAAAACACATGGGAACAATGGTTCCCGGGATTTTTGAAAACTGGAGCTTATAGCCTAGAATTTTTCTTTCTAAATGATGTGAAAATCATCTTGTTTACTCACTCACAGAAAACAATATATTGATTTAAAATTTCTAAGACACTTTTTGTTGGTAAAAGTCATATGTGAGTAGGCGTCAACTACCATGAATATCATTGTGATTTACACCTGAGAAGACAAAGGCCTGCATAATGAGCTGTATAATGAGCTGCATAATAGATACAGTCGGCATCTAGTCATAGCTGGGGGCGTAACGAGAGCGGAGTCAGCGTGGGAAACACTGCGAACATCATGTGTATTTGAATGGCAAAATGCACATATTGAGCACTCATTCCCAGAGACACGTAGAACAATTGTAGTCTCTTTTAACTTTAATATTCATATACACTAGTCCATATCGATATTTGATTCATTTTACAGCCCTAATATAGATGTATTCATTCAAAAATAGCCAAATCCCGTGACGTTCTGCTTTATACAGTGTTGTGAGGCTGGACTGCTGACGTATATTTATTTACTGAAATTAAACAAACGTTTTCAAACACCATATGGTGACTTCTATTTTGCTGCGTTCACTAGGTGCTTCAAGCGAACAGAGGGTGAACTCCCGTCCCAGGAGATAATAGCGGAGGGTGAGGACGGCCCACCTGATGGCCAGGCATTCTTTTTCAATGGTGCTGTACTTAGCCTCTCTCTTTGAGATCTTGCGGCTAATGTACAGCACCGGCCGTTCCTCCCCCTCTATCTCCTGGGACAGGACCGCCCCTAGCCCCCTGTCCGACGCGTCTGTCTGCAACAGAAAAGGGAGAGAAAAGTCAGGAGAGTGTAATAACGGCCCGCCACATAGAGCATCCTTGACCTGGGTAAAAGCCTGCTGACACGGCTCCGTCCACTGGACCGTATCTGGCACCTCCTTTTTAGTGAGGTCAGTCAAGGGGCTGGTGAGGTCCGAATAATTAGGAATAAACCGCCTATAATATCCCGCCAGCCCCAAGAACTGCCTCACCTCCTTTTTGGTCTTGGGACGTGGGCAGGTCGCAATAGCGGCTGTCTTATCAATTTGGGGACGCACCTGTCCATGCCCCAAGTGGAAGCCCAGATACCTTACTTCCACTCGCCCAATCGCACACTTCTTTGGGTTGGCCGTGAGGCCCGCTCCTCTCAGCGACCTCAGAACAGCCCTCAGATGCTGCATATGCCGCTGCCAATCATTACTGAATATAATGATATCATCCAGGTAGGCAGCCGCATATGCCGCATGGGGCCGCAAGATTCTATCCATGAGGCGCTGAAAGGTTGCAGGCGCCCCGAACAAGCCAAAGGGAAGGGTAACAAATTGGTGTAAACCAAACGGCGTTGTGAAAGCTGTTTTTTCTCGGGATAATGGAGACAAGGGGATCTGCCAATAACCCTTCGTTAAGTCCAATGTCGAATAAAAGCGAGCCGTGCCTAACCAATCAAGCAACTCGTCAACCCGCGGCATTGGATACGCGTCGAACTTCGACACAGCATTCACCTTGCTATAATCCACACAGAACCGGACTGAGCAGTCCGTTTTCGGAACTAAAACTATCGGGCTCGCCCAGTTACTGTTGGATTCTTCTATTACCCCCATGTCAAGCATAGCGCCTAATTCAGCCTGAACTACTTTTTTCTTGTGCTCAGGTAAGCGATACGGCCGGCTGCGAACTACCACGCCCGGCTCGGTCTCGATATGGTGCTGAATTAGGTTAGTGCGGCCCGGTAGGGGCGAAAAGACATCGGCAAAATCTGCCTGTAACTTTGTTAAATCAGTGAGTTGGCACGGCGAGAGATGATCTCCACCTGGAGCCAGGGCGAGGGATTGTGGTTTGAGATTCGCCTCTGGCCCGAGATCATCCTCCCCCCCAATCAACGTTGCCAACATCACTGATTCCGCCTCATTCCATTTTTTAAGGAGATTGAGATGGTAAACCTGATGCGCCCCGTTCCTATTGGACCGTATTACCTCATAATCGAGATCCCCGACTTGGCGTGCGACCTCAAATGGCCCCTGCCACTTAGCCAATAATTTAGAGCTCGACGTTGGGAGTAATACAAGTACTTTCTCTCCCGGTGCAAATTTGCGTAAGCTAGTTCCCCTGTTATACAGCCGACTCTGGCGGTCCTGGGCTTGTAACAAATTCTCCCTTGATAGCCGCCCCAATGTGTGGAGTTTTGTTCTCAAGTCCAGTACGTATTGAATTTCGTTTTGGCCCTGAGATGGTCCCTCTTCCCAAGTTTCTCTCAGAACGTCCAGCACCCCCCGGGGCTGGCGTCCATAGAGAAGCTCGAAGGGGGAAAACCCCGTGGAGGCTTGTGGGACCTCTCGCACAGCGAATAACAAGGGCTCTAGCCACCTATCCCAATTTTTGGCGTCTTCCTGAACGAACTTACGGATCATGGATTTAAGAGTGCGATTAAATCGTTCGACCAGGCCGTCCGTTTGTGGGTGATAGACGCTTGTTCGAATCGACTTAATGCCCAACAATCCGTATAGTTCGCGTAGCGTACGTGACATAAACGCCGTGCCTTGATCAGTAAGGATTTCTTTCGGAACCCCCACCCGGGAGATAAGACGAAACAGGGCATCCGCAACACTTTTAGCGGAAATGTTGCGGAGGGCCACTGCTTCAGGATATCGTGTTGCATAATCAACTATGACTAATGCAAAGCGATTTCCTCGTGCCGATCGCTCTAATGGCCCGATGAGGTCCATACCAATTCTTCCGAAGGGGGCCTGCCTTAATGGGAGAGGGCGCAACGGCGCTTTTGGGGCGGCCGGTGGGTTCACCAACTGACATTCCGGACAAGACGTGCACCACCTGCGCACGTTGTCATGAATGCCCGGCCAGAAGAATCGGGTCATGAGGCGATTTAGTGTGGCTGCCTGTCCCAAATGGCCCGCCATAGGATTAGAATGAGCCGCATGGAAAAGCATTTCCCTGCGGCTCTTTGGAACTAACAACTGGGTTGTATTTACTTTTGTCTGAGCGTCTTGGGTCACTCGATACAACCGGTCTTTTAAAATGGCAAAATAGGGATAGGAGAGCGGAAGGGCTGGTCGGAGAGGCTGGCCATCGATGGTGCGGACCTGCTGGAACGCATGTTTTAGCGTCTCATCCTGAGACTGCTCCAGGGGAAAGTCATCGTGGTCCGAGAGAATTAGTCTCCCGATTCCACTCGGTTCCCCTGAAGCCGGCCTCAGCGGTCCTGGCTCAGTTTCCCCCACCTGGACCCGCGCGGTCCCCTTCCGTGCCGTATTTCCCCAAGAGACATCCGCACATAACGACCCCAATAAGACTGTAAACGCGGGCCAATTCGTCCCCAAAATTACGTAATGCCGGAGGTGGGGACTAACCGCCACCTCCACACTATGTTTTTGTCCCCGAAATTGAATCAAAATTGGGACGACCGGATATTCCACCACATCCCCGTGTACACACCGCACCTTAACCACGCGGCTTGTATCCAATGCCCCCGGTTGAACCAGGCTTTGATGGATTGAGGTTTGGTTGCATCCTGAATCCACCAAGGCCGGGTATGTGCCCCCCTTGATACTCACGGGAATTTGGTACTCGCCAGCCTGACCGGGGGTGGCCCGTGGGTCATCCGGGACCCGGACCATCATCTCCACCTCCATCACTGGACACCTGTCCACGAAATGCTCCGGGTCCCCGCAACGCCAACAGGCCAGCCCAGACCTACCCGCCGCCCCAATGGCAGGGAGTGGAGAGGGGAATTGGCGTGGAGAGAGCAGAGAGACGGAATTACTGTCCCCTCCCGCAGCCCCGAGGCCCGCCCCCCTGGGCGGGGCCCTTGTATACGCGAAGCGGCCTTGGTCTGTCCCGCTCCGCCCCCGGGGCGGGACACGAGGAGGGCCAGGTGGACGGGACCTAGGGAGAGGGACAGGGCGAGAGAGAGAAGGGGGAGAGAGAGAAGGGGAGAGAGAGTTAGTAGGTGCTCCACGCCAATTACTAGAACAAGAAACAGGTGATAATAATTTCTGCCCAAACCACTCACTTACCGCTCGTCTCCTGATCCTCTCTCCCGCTGCAAACTTCGCTAAACCACGCCCCCCCTGCCACATACAGCAAGTTCTATTTTTGACTGGATTCCACGATTCAATCGTTTCGCAAACACAGACGGGGTGAATTTATGAATGAAAGTGTAAAAGTTCTGACACAAAACTTAAAAGTTGTTACGTGTCCACATGCTTTTTTAAGTGGGTTTATGTTCGACACTAGGCTAACGTTACATAGTTTTGCTTCAGGTAGAATGATAAGGCTAATTATATATGCATGCCACTTTCTGAAACAACCTTACACAGTTTTGATAACGTTAATAATGAACACGATGTTAATATAGCCTGCCTGTGATGATACACATGCTTAGTCTTGGGATTCCACAACTTCTCTTGATCATCCTCACAATTTATTGCTTGTAGCCATTTTGTAATTCTTTCCGGCTCTGTATGTTCATTAGGAAGGGTGTAGAACTTCAATTCATAATTTGTTAGTTTATTGGAGGTACAGAAAACGACCCAGCAACTCTTTGGCGTGATTGAACCCGTTTATTTCAATTGTCGCCAAGGCAATGTATTCCCCCACGGGCTAAATTCACATCTTGTGACGAGGCGTTCCCGGGGGCGTTCCCAGACCAACCGTCTGTATCTATGAGCCTCTCAGTCATCTGTGTCACTGAGAGGGAGGAGTTACAAGAAAGAATGTAACCCTTACATTCTTATTATTATCATAATTATCATTATTATTATTATTATTATTATTATTATTATTATTATTATTATTATTAATGTTGAAAAGAGCTGAGAATATTTTTCAGTTTTTTTAGGGGGGATAAATTAAAAGAACACCATTTTTTTGTTACATTTGTTACAGTTACATTTATTTGTTACATTTATATTCTTTACATCAAGCTTTTGAATGGTATAGTATTGCATATTGTTATTGAAACTTCATAATATTTCACTTTATTAAACATTTAGTCAGGAATTCTGGAAAGTCTAACTTGTAAAATGTTTACACTATGTGAAAACTAGTACAAGTATATAAATAAATATAAAGAGACTTACTCATGTTTATGATCTCTGCTGAATAGAGGACTTCATTCTTTTTTTTCTGAGGAAATCCATTTCTCAAATCCTCAACCACATCACATCTTTTTGGGGTGAATTATGTCTTATTCCTCTCATCGCGAAGCAAACAGTAAAATAAAAAAAAAAAACTTGAAGAACAGTCTCGCTGCTTTTTCTTCTGTGTGGGTGTATTCAAGCCGCGCACTTCAGTTTGAATCTGAATAGCGCGTTCAGCGCGGGGGCGTGGTCACATTAGATATAATGAAGGGAGACATGAAAAACAGACATTGCGTTGTTTTCATATGGATTACTTTATCACAGAATATTTGTTTTCAGCAGCACCCTATTAGTTTTAAAGTAGACATGTCAAGCTTTCTATAGATATCTCTCTCATGTCTCTTCGTTGAGTATTCACGGAGTTACAGTTCATTTTAATGACGTGTTTGTACATGACGATCATGTATATATTCTAATATATATACACTAATATATATATATATATATATATATATATATTAGTATAGAACGATTATATATATATATATATATATATATATATATTAATCTAGATTAATCTCACTGTAATCTTGGAATTAATCTATATTAATCTAGATTAAAATGGCTCATTTGAATTCTGCCGAAAACATTCAGAGTATGTATGCTACCCAGATAAAATTATGACTAAAAGTAAGTCAAATAATACTTATTGTAATTTAAAATGTGGTAGCATTGGATCTGGACAGGAAGGATAACTCTAGGAGGGGTGTCGCAATTCTGCCTTCTCACATCGCGATACAGGTTCGTGGACAATCGTATGGCAATTTCGATTTCATATCGCATATCGTTACAGCCCTTATATACGGGGTGATCGAATGTTTACGTACTGAGTAGCGGACTGCAAACGCGTCCTGTGTTAAAGTACAATGAGTATGAGTCCATGCTGCTTCTGTACCCAGGGCCGTAGCTGGGGTCAACGGGCCCCAGTGAAGGTTGTACCAATGGGCCCTGTTTGAAATTGTTTAATTTGTATGTTCATTCGTTTTTATTTATTTGTGCTGTTTACAAAGTTTTTTTTTTCAAGATTGTAGGTGTCAAGGTACAGAAACCGAATAATTAAATGTAAAATAGCACTGGATAGTCTTCAGTGTAAAAATGAAATAAACAATCAAACCAAAATTATTTAGACACCTTCAACATTTCTCACATTATTACAGTTTATTTGCTATCGCTTGTAAAATGGTTCTAAAATATGACAAGAACTTAGAGTTAAACTGTGTCAGAACAAATTTGTCTTGATAATGTCATAACTTTGATAGAAAGGTATGTAATGGATTACAATCAACCAAAACTACAGACAACTGTTATTATGACAATATTTACACTACCATCAATACTTTGTTGAACAATTACCAAGCAATGCTTAATTTGGTCCCACTTTATATTAGGTGGCCTTAATCAATCAATCAATCACCTTTATTTATATAGTGCTTTAAACAAAATACTTTGCGTCAAAGCACTGAACAACATTCATTTGGAAAACAGTGTCTCAATAATGCAAAATGATAGTTAAAGGCAGTTCATCATTGAATTCATCTATGTCATCTCTGTTCAGTTTAAATAGTGTCTGTGCATTTATTTGCAATCAAGTCAATGATATCGCTGTAGATGAAGTGACCCCAACTAAGCAAGCCAGAGGCGACAGCGGCAAGGAACCGAAACTCCATCGGTGACAGAATGGAGAAAAAAACCTTGGGAGAAACCAGGCTCAGTTGGGGGGGTCAGTTCTCCTCTGACCAGACGAAACCAGTAGTTCAATTCCAGGCTGCAGCAAAGTCAGATTGTGCAGAAGAATCATCTGTTTCCTGTGGTCTTGTCCTGGTGCTCCTCTGAGACAAGGTCTTTACAGGGGATCTGTATCTGGGGCTCTAGTTGTCCTGGTCTCCGCTGTCTTTGAGGTCAGTAGAGGTCCTTTCTAGGTGCTGATCCACCATCTGGTCTGGATACGGACTGGATCTGGTGGCTACGGTGACCTCGGAATAAGACAGAAACAGACAAATATTAGCGTAGATGCCATTCTTCTAATGATGTAGAAAGTACAGTGTTTCCGGTTCCAGTTTACCTAATTAATGCAGCCTAAAAATCCTTTAACGGATTTGGATATTAAAAGCATATTAGTATGTTATGTGTATGCCAGGTTAAAGAGATGGGTCTTTAATCTAGATTTAAACTGCAAGAGTGTGTCTGCCTCCTGAACAATGTTAGGTAGGTTATTCCATTCCAGAGTTTAGGCGCCAAATAGGAAAAGGATCTGCCGCCTGCAGTTGATTTTGATATTCTAGGTATTATCAAATTGCCTGAGTTTTGAGAACGTAGCAGACGTAGAAGAGTATAATGTAAAAGGAGCTCATTCAAATACTGAGGTGCTACACCATTCAGGGCTTTATAAGTAATAAGCAATATTTTAAAATCTATACGATGTTTGATAGGGAGCCAGTGCAGTGTGGACAGGACTGGGCTAATATGGTCATACTTCCTGGTTCTAGTAAGAACTCTTGCTGCTGCATTTTGGACTAGCTGTAGTTTGTTTACCAAGCGTGCAGAACAACCACCCAATAAAGCATTACAATAATCTAACCTTGAAGTCATAAATGCATGGATTAACATTTCTGCATTTGACATTGAGAGCATAGGCCGTAATTTAGATATATTTTTGAGATGGAAAAATGCAGTTTTAGAAATGCTAGAAACGTGGCTTTCTAAGGAAAGATTGCGATCAAGTTGCACACCTAGGTTCCTAACTGATGACGAAGAATTGACAGAGCAACCATCAAGTCTTAGACAGTGTTCTAGGTTATTATAAGCAGAGTTTTTAGGCCCTATGATTAACACCTCTGTTTTTTCTGAATTTAGCAGTAAGAAATTACTCGTCATCCAATTTTTTATATCGACTATGCATTCCATTAGTTTTTCAAATTGGTGTGTTTCACCGGGCTGCGAGGAAATATAGAGCTGAGTATCATCAGCATAACAGTGAAAGCTAACACCATGTTTCCTGATGATATCTCACAAGGGTAACATATTAACTACTATGTACTTAAATAAAAAAATAAGTACAATGTGTATGTACACAATAAGTACATTGTACTAAATTATTAATTAAAATGTAAGTGCATAGTAGTTAAGGCCACTTAATATAAAGTGAATTAATTTTGTTCAGACTGGTGTGAAAAGGTTGCATTAGCAATTCAGAAAAAAAAAACATAAGCAATACATGGTGCTTTATAAGGTGCTGAATAATGTTTGATATACATTTTTTTTATCAATTTCACTAGTAGTTCACAGTATGAAGATTCTATATAATTTGTCACAGTTCACTTAATTTTGCTATACTCACTTGTATTATGTGAGCCAAAATCATCACAATTAAAATAACCAAATACTTAAACTACTTTAGTCTGTGTCCATTGAAATTATTTAATACACGTTTCACAACTTGAGTTGAATTACTGAAATAAATGAACTTTTCCGCGACATTCTAATTTATTGAGATACAGCGCCCTATCATACACCCAGCGCAATGCGACGCAAGGCACAACACAAGTGTGCTTGCTAGTTTCAGTTTGGCGCCATTTGCATTTTCCCGTCCAGCGCCACATCATTTAATTAGCAAATACATTTGCACCCATTTGTGTGCGCATTCATGTGCTTGTCTAAAAAAGAGGTGTTTTCAGGTGCATTGCTGGTGCATTGCTATTTTAAGGAGCTTAAAATAGACTGCGCCATAAACCAATTTAAACCTGGTCTAAAGTCAATAGCGCAATTTTTATTTGTTTTTTTATTTACAGAGTGCGTTGGTAGAAAATGCGCTTCTGGGCGGGTCCATAGTGTGCTTTGACTTTTCATATTACACACAGGGATGCGGATCACACAAACATGGCAAAGGTTAAAAACAAAAGGGTTACAGTGTAAAATAATATTATTGTGTAGGCTACATAAATATACAAATGTAATGATGGATAGTCGTTGCGTGTATTACAATAAGCTACGTATTTGCAATTAAGCCTATTACTACTTATAATGATGAATGAAATTGGTTAATTAATTGAACAATTGTGCCAATACACACATACTTATTAACTGACTCATCGCACGGAGCTTTGGTGGATCCCTGCCTGTCCCGTATGATCTTTACGGGATCTTTAACTTCGCACACGAGCAGATCGGTTTCTTCGCTTGAGAAGCATTCAGCTTTTCTGCCATCAAATTCCGCCATGTAAATAGCTATCCACAAATGGCACGAGCGCATTTCGCTCCTAAAGGGAATAGGAGATGACACTCTGATTGGTGTACTGAACGTTACACCCATTAGGCTACTTATTAAGAGAATAGGGACAACCCATTCCAAAAATGTGCCTCGGCAAATGGATCGTTTTTCCGTCGTTAAAAAGGCAAAAGTGGATTTGGACACGCCCTAAGTGCACCGGCACCATGCGCTTTACATTTTAGATCGTTAAAATAGGGCCAACAATGTTTGGTATTAAAGAATGGGGAAAAAAAAAAACACCTGAATGAGCGATAATAGGAATTGTGCATTCTCAAGGACAAGAGCTGTTGCTTCCAGACTTTACATACACACACACACACACACACACACACACACACACACACACCAGCAGTTCCCTATCTGTCGGTCACTACGAGTTATGTCGACCGATAAATGGGGTCTCACTTGGGAGGCCAATCATCTCTGATTTTAAGAGAAAACGCCAATGAAATTGGCAAGTGGATTAACACACCTGAGCCACTCCCCGTGCTAGCGGGTATAAATAGGGCGACAGGTGCATCCACTCATTAGATTTTTGCTTCGGAGCCGAGTAGTTGATGAAGAAAATCACTACAAAGCCATCATCTTTGTTTTTGCTTAAACTGTTCCTGGTCGGTGTGACGGCGCGTTACAGCGGTGTCCCTGCGAGACGGCGATTCCCCTGGGCGCTTCGGCTAAAAGAGACAGTTCTAAAAGAGCAAATCACGGACGATTCGCGTCTTTTTCAAGATGCCGTTTCGTCCGTGTCCTTCTGGATGCGGTTGTTTCCTGTCTTCGGTTGACGGTCACGAGCGTTGTCTGCCGTGTCTGGGCGTCCAACACGCTGAGGCTGCGCTCGTGGATGATTCATGCGTCTACTGTGGGCGTATGAACATGGCAGCGCTGCGATCGCGTCTCTCACTCCTCAAGGGGAGTGCAGCAGACCCCTCTGTCGCCACCCGTCCCGGTCTCTCTGGCTCGAGCAGAGGGCCGCCGGCTGGCGCTCTGGGAGATCTGAGGATCACAGTGAGAGCTTCTCCGCCGGGCCACGCCCCACGGACCTCTCACTCCTCACGCAGCGACTGTCCCATGCAGCTGCCGATTGATTCTGCTGGGCCGTCTCATAGCGGTCCCAGCGTATCTTTCGGTGCGCCGCCCGAAGACCAGATGTCGATTGCTGCATCGGGGGATGGGTTATCGACCTCTGAGGATGAAGGTTCGGCGGGGCTGCCCCCCTCGGGTGTTGTCGCTGCTGCCGAATCGGACTTGGAGTTGTCGGCCATGCTTGCCCGGGCAGCCGTGAGTATCGGACTGGAGGTGACTACACCGCCCAGTCCCGAGCCCTCACGGCTGGATGATTGGTTTCTCGGCGCGGGACGCGGCTCACAACCTCGTTCTGCTCTGATGCCTTTCTTCCCGGAGGTGCATGAAGAGGTGACGAAGTCGTGGACGGCCCCTTTCACGGCCAGAAGCCGCTCTTCTCCCTCTTCCATCCTCACCACCCTCGATGGCGGGGCAGCCAGGGGGTACGTAGAGGTTCCCCAGGTGGAGAGGGCGGTTGCGGTGCACTTGTGCCCACAAAACGCCGCCACTTGGAGGAACCGACCCCCCAAGTTCAATGGCGTGCTCGAGACTTCGGTGGCAGTCCTGGACGCCCCTGTCTTGCGCGAGGAGATTGCTGTCCTCCTGGCGAAGGATGCAATCGAGCCGGTCCCTCCAGCCGAGATGAGGACGGGGTTTTACAGCCCTTACTTCATCGTGCCCAAGAAAAGCGGTGGCCTTCGACCTATCCTGGATCTGCGAGTCTTGAATCGGGCCCTACACAAGCTCCCGTTCAGGATGTTGACGCAGAAACGCATTATCAAATGCGTCCAGCCCCAGGACTGGTTTGCAGCGATCGACCTGAAAGACGCGTACTTTCATGTCTCTATCCTCCCTCGTCACAGACCGTTCCTGCGCTTTGCTTTCGAGGGTCAGACATGGCAGTACAAGGTCCTCCCCTTCGGGCTCTCCCTGTCCCCCCGTGTCTTCACGAAGGTCGCGGAGGGCGCCCTTGCCCCACTCTGGGAAGTGGGCATCAGGATCCTCAACTATCTCGACGACTGGCTCATTATGGCCCGGTCCCGAGAAGAGTTGTGCGATCACAGGGACTTCGTGCTTCGGCACCTCAGTCAGTTGGGGCTTCAGGTCAACCGGGAGAAGAGCAAGCTCTCCCCTGTGCAGAGAATCTCTTATCTCGGTATGGAGTTAGACTCGGTGAGTATGACGGCACGTCTCACCAGCGAGCGTGCCCACTCAGTGCTGAACTGCCTGAGTTCCTTCAGAGGCAGGACAGTGGTACCGCTGAAACACTTTCAGAGGCTCCTGGGGCATATGGCATCCGCAGCCGCAGTCACGCCGCTCGGGTTGCTTCATATGAGACCACTTCAGCACTGGTTACACTCCCGAGTCCCGAGATGGGCATGGCGCCGCGGTACACATCGTGTCACCATCACACTGATGTGTCGCCGCCTATTCAGTCCTTGGTCGGACCTTGCTTTTCTACGGGCCGGCGTGCCCTTAGAACAAGTGTCCCGGCACGTTGTTGTCACAACAGATGCCTCCAACTCGGGCTGGGGCGCGACATGCAACGGGCAGGCAGCTTCAGGGTCCTGGACAGGACCTCGACTGCTTTGGCACATCAGCTGCCTGGAGTTGCTGGCAGTGCATCTAGCTTTGCGATGGTTTCGTCCGCTAGTGCTGGACAAGCACGTGTTGGTCCGCACGGACAACACTGCGGCTGTTTCGTACATCAACCGACAAGGCGGTTTACGATCACGTCGCATGTCTCAACTCGCCCGTCATCTCCTCCTCTGGAGTCAGACGTGGCTCAAGTCGCTGCGCGCTGTCCACATCCCGGGGGAGCTCAATCATGCATCCGACGCGCTCACGACAGCTCACTTTCCCCGGGGAATGGCGACTCCATCCCCAGACGGTCCAGCTGATCTGGAGCCGATTCGGGGAAGCCCAGGTAGACCTGTTTGCTTCCCACGAGTCCTCCCACTGCCAGCTGTACTATTCTCTGTCCCAGGCCCCCCTGGGCACAGATGCACTGGCACACAGCTGGCCTCGGGCTTTACGCAAGTATGCGTTTCCCCCAGTGAGCCTGCTCGCACAGACACTGTGCAAGGTCAGGGAGGACGAGGAACAGGTCCTGTTGGTTGCGCCTTACTGGCCCACCCGGACCTGGTTTTCGGAACTCATGCTCCTCGTGACAGCCCCTCCCTGGCGCATCCCCCTCAGGAGAGACCTTCTCTCTCAGGGGCTTGGCACCATTTGGCACCCGCGTCCAGATCTCTGGAACCTCCACGTGTGGCTTCTAGACGGGACGCGGCAGACCTAAGTGATCTGCCCCCAGCGGTGGTAGACACTATCACTCAGGCTAGAGCCCCTTCTACGAGGCAGGCCTATGCTCTGAAGTGGAGTCTGTTCACAAATTGGTGTTCTTCTCACCGAGAAGACCCCCGGAGATGCCCGGTCAGAGTCGTGCTTTCTTTCCTGCAAGGTAGGCTGGAGCGTGGGCTGTCACCCTCCACCCTGAAGGTGTATGTAGCTGCCATTGCAGCACATCACGATGCAGTGGACGGCCGGTCCCTGGGGAGGCATGACCTGATCGTTAGGTTCCTGAGGGGTGCCAGAAGGTTACATCCTCCTAGGACACCCCTGATTCCCTCCTGGGACCTCTCTATTGTCCTGGCGGGACTTCAGAGGGGTCCCTTTGAGCCGCTGGATTCGGTTGAGCTGAAGTTCCTGTCTCTCAAGACAGCGCTCCTGATCGCGCTCACTTCCATCAAGATGGTCGGGGACCTCCAAGCATTTTCGGTAAGTGAAGAGTGCCTTGTGTTCGGGCCGGCCTACTCTCACGTTGTCCTGAGACCCCGGCCTGGATACGTGCCCAAGGTTCCCACCACTCCCTTCCGAGACCAGGTGGTGAACCTGCAAGTGCTGCCCCTGGAGGAGGCAGATCCAGCCTTGTCGTTGCTGTGTCCCGTAAGAGTGCTTCGCATATACGTGGACCGCACCCAGAGCTTCAGAAGCTCTGAGCAGCTCCTGGTCTGCTTTGGAGGTCAGCAGAAGGGGAAGGCTGTCTCTAAGCAGAGGTTGGCCCACTGGATAGTGGACGCCATCGCCTTGGCTTACCATTCCCAAGGCGAGCCGTGCCCCCTGGGGGTGAGGGCCCACTCCAGACAGAGTGTGGCCTCGTCCTATGCGTTGGTGCACGGCGCCTCTCTGGCAGATATTTGTCGAGCTGCGGGCTGGGCGACACCTAACACCTTTGCGAGGTTTTACAACCTCCGTGTAGAGCCAGTTTCCTCCCGTGTGTTGGGTAACAGGTAATTGGCGGGAAGGGCTGGCTGGGTGTCTCGCTTGCTGCGCCATTCCCCCTAACACGGGGATGTGAGCGCTTTCTTCTCCCAGTAGAGTTCCCCGGTTGGCGTACCCTGGTCGAGCATCCTCCAGCACCCTCGGCGTCAGACTTGGCGGAGCAGTCTGTCGCCAGGCCCAGTACTGGCGTTAGCATGCCCGGAGCCGGTCAGCCCCTGTACTGGGCTAGGTGTCCATATGGCTGGGTTCCCTACGGGTAATCCCATATGTGTATTCTTCCATGGTAAGGTTTCCCTCTTGGCAAACCCGTGTCTTCCCTTGACAGATTGCTCTGTCAGTCTCTTCTGGCAGCCGTTCCATCCCTACTCCAAGGTAGGACCTGCCTCAGAGACCCTTTCCATATGTAGTACTGCCCCCTGGGTCAGTCCATATCGGTATATCCACATGTCACCTCCCTACGGGTAGGATGTGGTCTCCGTAGCGGCCTTTCCTAAAGGCTTGCTTCCCCATTGTCTTGCCAGCTGAAAGAACAAATAGGGAAGATTTGAAGCAATCTTTCTCCGAAGGTTGAAATCCCTTCCATTTACTTATGTGGGCGGAACAGCAGCATGCCCTTCTCCAGCAGCGATGTACTCACCCTTTGGCCCCTTCGGTACCAAGGTCAGTGAATTTGCGCTGGGGCTTTGGGAAGGTTACGACCTTAAGCGTAGCTTTTGTGGCACGCCAAGGCTTGTCAACAATTGCAGCGCCTCAGGGTTGTGACGAGGTTCAGGTTATGGCGTTTTCCATAGGACCCCATTTGTCGGTCGACATAACTCGTAGTGACCGACAGATAGGGAACGTCTCGGTTACGTACGTAACCCTCGTTCCCTGATGGAGGGAACGGAGACGTTATGTCCCCATGCCACAACCTTGAACCATTCGCTGTTGCCGGGACACGTTCTCGGCTCCTCAGCGTAAAACCTAATGAGTGGATGCACCTGTCGCCCTATTTATACCCGCTAGCATGGGGAGTGGCTCAGGTGTGTTAATCCACTTGCCAATTTCATTGGTGTTTTCTCTTAAAGTCAGAGATGATTGGCCTCCCAAGTGAGACCCCATTTGTCGGTCGACATAACGTCTCCGTTCCCTCCATCAGGGAACGAGGGTTACGTACGTAACCGAGACGTTTCTTTCCAGACACTTGAGTTTTATTTTATTTGCATTTAAAATTACATTACACTCAAAATCAAGTCAACCCAGAAAGGTCATTTAATTTGTTCAGTTGCTGTGCTGTTGAGTGTGTCTGTTTCTTTCATTTGTACCAGGTGAGTGGACTGGAGATAAGAAAATGGGTGGATGAGCTGTTCCCCATTATTATGGACATGCTGCAGGACTCGTCTTCATTAGCTAAGAGACAGGTTTGCTGATTGCCATGTTAAACTTTTGGTCCATCGTTATTTTTCTATTTTTATTTTTATTTGGTAATGTGATCTAAGATTTGACAATATTATTAACCTTAGTGAGGTTAAACAAATGTCTTTCAATCTTGTTTCAGCAAGTTGAGTTAATGTTTTGTGTGAACATTTTGATGGTGGTTATGATCAAGAGATTTGAACATTGTATTTGTATCTATTTTCCTCCATCTGTGAAGCAGTTTTTTTTTTTTTTTTTTTGTCTTTTGCAAAGCAATAATGAAGCAATAATGAAAAGCACTCTTCTTTCCACTTTCCTCCATAACAACAGTGGAAACAATCTGATATACTTGTGTATTTCAGTAATATTTAGAGGCATTCTAGAGTGCATACTTCTAATCTGATAGGTTTTACAGTACTGTTATGAGGTGCAGTCAAATGTCCTTAACGTTTACACAACTTTGCACAATGCTTTCTTTCTTGGTATGACGTTGTCAGTTTCTGCTTTAGCAATCAGGGATGTTATAGAGTTTGGATGATTTAGGTTCGTTTTAGGTTACCCGAGGTTCACAGAAGCTCATGTAACTAAATACTTGACCTGCTATGAACTGTGTCTCGGGCTTTATTTGACTTTCTGGATCAATCTTAAAAGTCTTTTCTCAATAAAACAGCTTAAAAGTAAAGTGCACTGGTGCACACTTCCTCATTAAAAACACTATTTATTAAACCTAACAAATAGATAATGAAGCTAATTTAATGATGCAGGATTAAGGAATGTTAGAGAGAAAATACAAATACATACAAAATAAATAAAATAGCCAAAATGCACAAAAACAACTGTCCAGGTGGTGGCTGATTCCCTGACAATATTCAACTTAAAAATCTTCTGTGAACACTTAGCCACATCCTACAGAAAACAAATAAATATATAAATAAATAAAAACTAAACTATTCTTATTTCCCTCTTTTCTCAAGCTTTTCTCTATTTTCTACTATTCTGGACTGTGATTGCAACTCTTATTGCTAACACTTTATTATTGAATCTTTATAAATTGCTTGTTGTATTCCTCGTTTATAAGTCACTTTGTATAAAAGCATCTGCTAAATGCACATATTTTAATGCACACAATAACACACTGCTCATCAACTCTCCTACCAGGTGGCACTTTGGACTCTGGGTCAACAAGTTACCAGTGCTGGGTATGTGGTGGAGCCATACATGAAGTATATGTCTCTACTGGAGGTGCTACTCAACTTCCTGAATAAAGAACAGAACCAGGGGATTAGGAGAGAGGTACTGATTTCCACTCCTGCCATTAAAAACCAGTTTACATGAATGTGGACAGTTATTTGAAATGAAGTGATTCAGATAGTTCCACCTCACGTCCAGGTTTAATTATTTTCTAGCAATTATCATTAAATGACCTTAAAAACTATAAGAAAATGTGTGCAATAAAATAAAACAAATGGATATGGGTAATGTGAAATGTCTGAACCTAATGCTCATGTCATATCCTACTCATGTTGCCTTCCTAACTCCATATGCTGCCTGCTATTTATACCATAGAGCAGCGATTCCCGACCATGTTCCACTAGTATCCCAACACTGTCTGCTTAATCAAACACACCTACTGTAATTCAACTCTTCAGTAGGGATGGGCAATATATCGTACAGTATTGTTCAAAATAATAGCAGTACAATGTGACTAACCAGAATAATCAAGGTTTTTAGTATATTTTTTATTGCTACGTGGCAAACAAGTTACCAGTAGGTTCAGTAGATTGTCAGAAAACAAACAAGACCCAGCATTCATGATATGCACGCTCTTAAGGCTGTGCAATTGGGCAATTAGTTGAAAGGGGTGTGTTCAAAAAAATAGCAGTGTCTACCTTTGACTGTACAAACTCAAAACTATTTTGTACAAACATTTTTTTTTCTGGGATTTAGCAATCCTGTGAATCACTAAACTAATATTTAGTTGTATGACCACAGTTTTTTAAAACTGCTTGACATCTGTGTGGCATGGAGTCAACCAACTTGTGGCACCTCTCAGCTGTTATTCCACTCCATGATTCTTTAACAACATTCCACAATTCATTCACATTTCTTGGTTTTGCTTCAGAAACAGCATTTTTGATATCACCCCACAAGTTCTCAATTGGATTAAGGTCTGGAGATTGGGCTGGCCACTCCATAACATTAATTTTGTTGGTTTGGAACCAAGACTTTGCCCGTTTACTAGTGTGTTTTGGGTCATTGTCTTCTTCAGCATAGGGCAACATGACCTCTTCAAGTATTTTAACATATGCAAACTGATCCATGATACCTGGTATGCGATAAATAGGCCCAACACCAAAGTAGGAGAAACATGCCCATATCATGATGCTTGCACCTCCATGCTTCACTGTCTTCACTGTGTACTGTGGCTTGAATTCAGAGTTTGGGGCTCGTTTCACAAACTGCCTGTGGCCCTTGGACCCAAAAAGAACAATTTTACTCTCATCAGTCCACAAAATGTTCCTCCATTTCTCTTTAGGCCAGTTGATGTGTTCTTTGGCAAATTGTAACCTCTTCTGCACATGCCTTTTTTTTAACAGAGGGACTTTGCGGGGGATTCTTGAAAATAGATTAGCTTCACACAGACGTCTTCTAACTGTCACAGTACTTACAGGTAACTCCAGACTGTCTTTGATCATCCTGGAGGTGATCATTGGCTGAGCCTTTGCCATTCTGGTTATTCTTCTATCCATTTTGATGGTTGTCTTCCGTTTTCTTCCACGTCTCTGGTTTTGCTCTCCATTTTAAGGCATTGGAGATCATTTTAGCTCAACAGCCTATCATTTTTTGCACCTCTTTATAGGTTTTCCCCTCTCTAATCAACTTTTTAATCAAAGTACGCTGTTCTTCTGAACAATGTCTTGAACAACCCATTTTCCTCAGCTTTCAAATGCATGTTCAACAAGTGTTGGCTTCATCCTTAAATAGGGGCCACCTGATTCACACCTGTTTCTTCACAAAATTGATGACCTCAGTGATTGAATGCCACACTGCTATTTTTTTGAACACACCCCTTTCAACTAATTCAACTAATTGCCCAATAGCACAGCCTTAAGAGCGTGCATATCATGAATGCTGGGTCTCATTTGTTTTCTGAGAATCTACTGAACCTACTGGTAACTTGTTTGCCACGTAGCAATAAAAAAATATACGAAAAACCCTGATTATTCTGGTTAGTCACATTGTACTGCTATTATTTTGAACAATACTGTATGTGATTGTCATGCACATTTCGTCAGTAAAGCCGGTTCCCTGATTAGTGGTAGATCGATATCACCTGCTTTCAAATGGAGTGGCATTTAATAGACAGGGCCATAGATCACTGACAAGCTACGCAATATCGCATTCATTGCGATATATCGCCCATCCCTATTCTTCAGCTTGTTAGTTGGGAACCACTGCTCTTGAATATGAATCCTTTTGTATTTTTAAACTGGCATTGTGATTATGTTCCCTTGGTTAGGCCATACGTGTGTAAGGTCTCTGGATCCCTACAAACACAAGATGAACATCAGTATGATTGGCCAGTCTCATGATGCTTCAACTCTCAGCCTCTCAGAATCCAAAGCTAGCCAGGATTCAGGTAATTAGATGCACCTGTATACTTTTTTGAGCATGCACGCCTAGACACAGTGGGCTCTGAGTTCACATCAACACAATTAATTACAGATGCACAGAAGATTTTGCCCATCTAACACAGGCATTCTCCAGAGCAAACAGAGCACATCTTCATAGACAAATTTACCTTTCCAAAGACAGAGCCAGATCTCCTGGGTAGCTTGCTCTTACATGTTGGCTCTGATTGTTTGGCCTTTCAGAAAGCTTTGTACACATTTCATTCTTTTCTTTGTGACTTTCTCTTCAGAAATGTTTTTTGCAAGTCCATACACTGTCTGTGTACACAATGTCTTTTAAAAGTAGGATTAAAATATATCGGATTGCAGTGCTGTTTTCATTACAAGTCCCACTCGTTTCCCACCCATACAATCTTCTTTCTCATTTAATTTGCATGTGCGCAAAAGTCAGAACAAACAGTTCTCAATTACCAAATAAAGACGTTTCCTTTCCCACTGTTGTGAGCACAGTGCCCAAGTACAACGTGTCCACTATTCTTCAGTCCAAAAAAAAAAAAAAATGTTATACCAGTCAACAGCATCGTGGCATATTGTTAGTTACCACAGGAAATTATCTTGTAAAATTATATTATTAGGGGCCAAGCACCGAAGGTGCAAGGCACCTATTGTATCCGTTAGCGCATTTTTTTTTCCTTCCGCCGCAAGTCTATGGCAGCCCATAGAACCGATTGCCAGAAAGTTGTATAATCTGGCACACTGATAGAGGACAGTCCCAACATTAACTATAGTAAATTTGAAGTCTCTAACTCCAACTCTCTAGCGCTACCACTTGTCCAAAATTTCAATATTTGTATGCTAATAACTATTGAACCGTAACCCAGAAAATTTTATTTCTTTTTTCTTCTGAATCCTTGGCTCATGCCAATTCGATTTAATACCAAAATTCAAAAATCGCGAGGTTTAGTTTTTTTTTCTATTTAAAATTTTTCGAAAAAACCTACTTTTTCCAACTCGTCCTAGACGGTTAGTCCAATTTTCACGAAAATTGGCTCAGATCATCTTCAGACATGCTGGCAAAAAGTTATGGAATTCAAGTTGATTTGTCAAACTGTTCTCGAATGACATGTGAACAAATTTGACGAAAAGCACGCAAAAATGCATGTGAGGCTATATCTCGGCAACGGTTTGGCATATTGAGACCAAACTTGGTGTGTGTTATAATAAGCATGACCTGAAACTACCTGAAGTGTTTCGATATAGCGCCACCTAGTGGTCAGGAGATATGAAAAATTAATATTTTGGCTTATATCTTCTGAATGGTTTGGCCAAAAAGCACACAACTGGTCTCTTTAGATCCAGTGAGTCATGTCGAGTCGTAAGATATGCAAATTTCCCATGTCAGCATTTTAGGCGTCGGCCATTTTGAATTATGGTTTAAAATGCTGTATTTTTTTTAACGCAGCATAGTATCGTTACGAAAATAATTACAAAAATATTCGGCTTCATGCCCTGAACGTACTCAAAAAGTTTGGTGCCAGCGCCGCCTTGTGGTCAAGAGTTATAATGAAATATCACAAAAAGGCTAATAGCTTTTGAATCAATCAGACTATTGAAATGAAAAGTGTTTCACTATATCCTTTCAGTCATGCCGAGAGCATCGATACCAATTATTCAAAAATACTTCCTGTCCGCCATTTTGATAAATGTTGAAAACCTACTTTTTCGAACTCCTCCTAGACCGTTAGTCCGATTTTCACCAAATTTGACGTAGATCATCTTCAGACCATGCTGGCAAAAAGTTATGGATTTCGTGTCGATATACGAAACGGTTCTCATTTAGTGCATCAACGAATTTGCTGGAAGGGTGCCAAAATGTATTTGAGGCTGTATCTCTTCAACACTTTGACATATTTGCACCAAACATTGTATGTGTCATCGTCACCTCACACTGACCATGCCACATAAATTTAGTAACAGCGCCACCTATTTTCCAAGAGTAATAAACCATTCATTAACCTTCAATTATGAAATTTACAAAAATGATAATAACTTTTGATTGCATTAGGCTATTGTAATGAAACTGATCTCAAAATATTCCTTGGGTTTTGCCGACAATAGACATACCAATTTTTTAGTAGGATATCTGAACTCCATGTCCGCCATTTTGATTAATGTTGAAAACCTACTTTTTCAAACTCCTCCTAGACCGTTAGTGTGATTTTCACCAAATTTGAAGTGAATCATCTTCAGACCATGCTGGCAAAAAGTTATGGATTTCGTGTCGATATACGAAACGGTTCTCATTTAGCGCATCAACAAATTTGTTGGAAGGGTGCCAAAATGCATTTGAGGCTTTATCTGTGCAACGCTTTGACATATTTGCACCAAACTTTGTATGTGTCATCATCACCTCACACTGACCATGCCACAGAAATTTGGTAACAGCGCCACCTATTGGTCAGGAGTAATAAACCATTCATTGACCATGAATAATTACACTTTTAAAAATGCTAATAACTTTTTATGGCATTAGCCTATTTGAATGAAACTGGGCTCAAAATATTCCCTGGCCTATGCCGATAACATAGATACCAAATATGCCAGAGTAAGCTGAACTTCCTGTCCGCCATTTTTATTTATGTTGAAAACCTACTTTTTCGAACTCCTCATCAACCGTAGGTCCGATTTTCACCAAATTCGAATCAGATGATCTTCAGACTATGCTGACACAAAGTTATGGATTTTGTGTCGATAGACAAAACCGTTTTCGCATACCAAAGCAACAAATTTGAGGCACAATGACAAAATGAAACTGAGGCTGCATCTCTGGAATGCTTTGGCATATTGAATCCAAACTTTGTGTGTGTCATTTAAAAGTCACACAGAGTACACCAAATTGATTTTATAACAGTGCCACCTATTGGTCAAACTTGATAAGCCAAGTAATCATGCTACTAGAGGTGGTATTTATGATTGATAGCCATTTCAAAAACAATAATTCTAAAATTGCTGTTGTTGCTCATTAATGCATTTGATGTGATGCTCCATGCCATGGTTAGCTCCTACATTTGCCGTTGGAGTGCTTGGCCCCATAATGGCTGCTTGTAGCTATATTTATTATTATTATTATGAAAGTTAGTGGGATATTCTGCATTCTGGAGTATTAAAAGCTATATAAAGCTCCAATATAACTATTAATATAGAACAATTTTTTTCTGTACAAACATTTTAAATTAGTCTAAATCATCATTATTAGGGTCTTACTACTGTAGATACTACTTGTAGTTTAACCAAGGGATCATGTTTATTGAGTTTACAGCATGCTTCAAGTGAAGGGTTTGGGACTGTGCAAGATCTTGAGGTGCCATCAGCCAATTACCATGGTGTGTTTGAACTCAGCTGCAGCTGGATTTAATTGAACACTGTGATTTGTCGCTTGCAGTTGGGGTAGAAGTAAAAAAAAAAATGAAGCCATTATGTTAGTCTCATTTTTTGCTTACCATAATGATACTTGTGGTGTGTTTGCACACTTAATTACAGCTGGATTGGATGCAATATTTTTTGAAGACACAGAAATGCTTTTCCTTCAATACTTTTTTTATTCATATTATGCCATTTCCAATATTGCCTTTCATGCAGTGTATAATGTATGTGAATGTAAACGATCTGCAGATCGACTCACAGCCTAGACGAGTAATTAGTAATCTGAATCCCACATTTGCATAATGCGCGCCTATGTTCTAAGTTGGCTAACCATTAAAAACTTGACCCCGCCCACAAACATTCTGCTGACGACTGCTTCTCAGGGAGTTCAACACGGTATTCACAAAATTGCTGTTGAAAGATGGATCAGTTTCCTATTTATTTGGACCAACTGTTCCACTGAATCACAACCTAAAAGTATGATAAATAATAGATGTTTATATTTTCTATTGAGCATTCAAAATACAGAGCTATTGAAATAGGCATATCATTTCCAACACCGCTGTACGATCTAGACCAATCAGACCAATCAGAGCAGATTAGGCTCACGAAAAGTAGTGGTTTAGAGAGACTGAATCTTTGAAATGCTTCTAACAAATAATTTGAGAATCGCTGGAAAATGAGGTGATATTAAATGCATATTTTTAATTCGAAGAGCATGACAATATAACATTGATATTACATTCTAAATTGTTTTTACTATTAAATTTACTGATTTAAGAGATTGGCAAAACTGAAGGTGTCAGAATAAACACTAAACATAAATGAAATGTGAATCTGAAACACACAATTGTCATCAGAGCTTGTGTGTCCACTCTGGAGAAGTTGCACAAAATGAACAGCTCTCAAATTTTTTTTGCAGTACTTAGATGGGTCTCAAGTCGGACAAAATATTTAACAGCATGCACTGCTTCAAATTAGATGCCAATCAGTCCATGCAGCACCACAGTCAAACACATCTATTTACTTTTACTGTCTTGACATTTATGACTGCCTTAAAAATATTCTGTAGTTTCATGCGCAAATATAGAAGATTGGGAAGGTCATTAAAGCTTTTTATGCCTCTGGCCTCAAAGTATCAGAGTCCACCAGACCTTCATCAACTGTTATGCAGGGAAAATGAATAGTTTTAACAGCAGGGCCTCATAAAGAAGCATGCTGCAGGAAGTGTGGATATCTCCCGAGTGATGCATTAGGGATAAAGTACAGGTTACCGTCTGGAGCAACTATGTCTGGGCCTGCACTTTTTATCTACTCCCACTTTGAGAAAACTCTCCTTACAGGGAGAGAACTGCCTGCTGGCCCTTTTATTGCAATAAAGGAGCAATGGGTTTTATGAGACAAAGGTAAGGTCTGTGAGTGATGTTAATGGTTGACAGAAAAAAGTGTGTATGTAGCTGTCAGAACCTTGAATCATTTTGGTCAGGAGCTTTCTTAGATTAATTTTATTACTGGTATTTTATTTCTTCAATACCAATGCACAATATGAGACTCATGTGAGGACAGAAGAAAACTGAGACCAACTGAATCCATAAGAACTTTGGCAACCTTTCTAAAATGATTGGAGAAATCTGTGCGAAGCTATAGTACTGTCAAACACTTCTGAAACACATGGCGATTGTGTTGTGTTGTTAATTCTATTAACTTCCACTTACTAAATCACATCTATCTATCTATCTATCTATCTATCTATCTATCTATATATATATATATATATATATATATATATATATATATATATATATATTGCCCAGGTTGGGTAAAGAATGCGTATTTGAAGCTAACAAAACATCATGAGAAGCATATGGTTTTGGCCATCTTTATGCGCCGTCTGTACCATAGTAGTGCTAATAATTGTGGAGACAGCTGGACAGCTTTCTTTGCAGCTGGATCGATGGGAGTTCAGCCCTATGCGTCTCGTTTTTAATGCATAGTGTATTTTAAATAGTTATTTTCTGAAAGAGTCTGTCTGTTGCATTCATTTCCGTCTTTCATGCAAGCTCTCTAAAGCAAATGAGTGGTCACTGGAGACGCATATTAACAACAGGTAGAAACAGCAACGTGTCTTGGCTGACCCCTTGTGATCAGATCTCTGACAATTCATATAAATACCAGGTGGAAACAGGTCCTTAGACACCATGCTGTCTGCCACTGTAAACCAAATTAAAGGACTTGAAACCCTTAAGTGTAGACAAACAATTCCAGATCGCCTGTTAACTCCACATCAAATGGCACATATATTTTAGGGTACGGCCTGCTGTGTATGGGAAACAGATGACTGCATTACGTCATTCAGATGCGCACACTCACACACAGATATAGGTTGTTTTTCTCTGAGGTATGTGTGTTAGAGTTTTATGACTGTAGGAAGCTGTCAGTAGCAGGCTGTGTACTGTAGGAGATCCTGCAATTTGTTAACTCCTCTGATATCATGTTTTTTGCTTCCTTAAATTACTTTTTAAAAGGTGATGGGAACATTGGACTATACCTTTAAAAAAATACACATTTGTACCTTATTTACCCCTGAAGGGTGCATTTTAGTTCCTTAAATGTACCTTTTGTACATTTTTTTTTTGAGTGTATTACTTTACAAATTTTAGTTGTAATTCAAACATAAGGTAAGCAAATAAAGAACTCTGGACACCCACATGAAAAGCTTAATATTCTTTCTGCAAAATATAATAATTTCTGTCACATTTGACATTTCAGCTCACTGCAGTACCAGTGAGATGCTGGTCAACATGGGCAATCTTCCACTAGATGAGTTTTACCCGGCAGTTGCCATAATGACTCTGATGCACATCCTGCATGACCCATCGCTGTCCAATCATCACACCATGGTGGTGCAGGCCATCACCTTCATTTTCAAATCGCTTAGACTGAAATGTGTGCAGTTCCTGCCTCAAGTTATGCTTACCTTTCTCACTGTCATCAGAGTGTGTGATACCAGCATAAGAGAGGTATGCTGCTATCACAGAAATGAGGTGGTATTTTCTTAAATAATAAGTTTATTAGATGTTAGGCTGGGTCAACATAATTTTTGGCATAATGTAAATAACAAAATAAATAAATAAATAAAACCTTGTCTGATGTCCCTCCTTTTTTTTAAAATAAATAATAAATAAGGTTACACTAAGGCAATAGAGTTTTTTTTAAAAGATTTTTTTAGGTGAATTAGTTTTGAAGGATAACTGTGTTAATTATTTTGTTAAAAAAAGGATCATTTGAGGTATACAGCTGTTTGAATTAAAATTGGTTGAGCTGAATTTGAATATGGAAGTTTTGTCCTAAACATTTTTTAATTAAATGCTAAAATTATCAGATAATAAATTAAATACTTCTAGCTTCTCAAATTAAATTCTTAAATTCAATTTAATTTCCTTCTTTGGATAAACATAAGCCATAACAAAAATAAATGTAAATGTTATAATGACTTGGCAAAGATTGCCATTTAAACTTATTATTATTTATACCATAACTCCTCCTATATCTGCCTATATCTATCTATGCCTTCTACATCTATCTCAAGCCATTCGGTTGTTAAGTGATGACGTAAGAAGCGCTGTTTCCGGGTCCAATCCTCAACTCGCTTCACTTGAGAATACGACTACAGCAGCCGTTTATGAGCACTGTTTATTCATATTAATAATTTAAGCTAAACGCTTTCAAACTTACGGTATACACTAGTCTCCGTGCTCACAGTGTCCCAAACACAAATAATTTTTATATATATTTTTTTAATACTTATATTTTCATTGTCTGCCTATCTGGGACTTCGGTTATGGAGTTAAAGGTTAAGATTATAATTTTTTCGCTAGTATTCTATCACATTGTGAGTTTATATTAGCACCTTTTGTTGTTTTCTCTTGGTAACTAATAGAGCATTTGGACACAGAAGCGCTGCTACGTGACGTCAGACTTAAGCGAATAGCTTGAGGTTGTTTTCACTTATGGATATTTTAAAAATGGAATACACATTAAAAACACCAGTCACCATATTTAGCATACATGAGTATAATCATGTTTATGTAAATGCTAAAACAGTAGCAACTTGATTAAATTGTTGAAAACAAGCTACCAAAATTCTACTAGCAGTGCCTTACAACATAGTTGCATTTTTATTGGTCTTTCTCTGGCTTTCTGTTTTCAATCTATCTCAAAACTATTAAAACACTTATACAAGGCGCAACTACAATGTCAAATACACAACTACAAATGCTTATCCTGTGTAACTTTACCATCAAATTAGTTTGATATTTCATTTTCATTATCAGTTCAATGTAAACCTGTCAATTAAACTGTTAATCAGTTCTCAGATGATAAGTCAAATGCTGAAATTGACATTGCATGGGCTGTTTGTATATAGCTTCTGAGGATCAGTAGTTCACTCCCTTACTTTGCTGCTTCAGAAGTCAGTATCGATGTTTTGTGCTGCTAGTTATTGTTTCATGTAATTAGTGCATTATCACTTCTAACTTTCCCCCAAATCAACCACAGTCATAAAAAATAAAATAAAAATAAAGTGCAACCAGCATTGTCCAGTTTACAAACAAATGACTCTTTATGAACTGGGTTTCTCAAGCTTTCTCAAAAACATACAAGCTTTTTAGTTTTAAGTGAAGTTCTGTGGTTTGTAAATAATTGGTACGGTAAAATTTCTCAAACTTTAAATTTCATTAAACCATCATATTAGCTTTGTGTCATGCTCCACCAGACTCGATATAAGGAAGCAACTGTAAAGTAGTCTAAATGGAATAAGTAACTAGATTCTGCTTCATAGAGAACATTCAGGATTAATTATGTAGTCTACATAGGAATATTGTTTGTCTTTGAAAATTGGGCCACTAAATATAATTGCAAATTCATTGCACTGGCTCAGTGTCGATGCCCCAAGGGGCCCTGCTCTAACCACTTTGATCCCTGTGCCCCCCACCTTATGGATTCTACCAGTTTGATTGATGCCTCAGAGGACATCTCATTTGATTTTTAATTTAACAGTTGCATTGTCTATTTCAGCAATTAGAATCAGAATCAGAAAGAGCTTTATTGCCAAGTATGCTTACGCATACAAGGAATTTGTTTTAGTGACATAAGCTTCCAGTACACAGAGACAACAACACACAGACAAAAAAAAAAGAAAAAAAAGAGAGAGATATACAAATTGGCAAATAAATAAGTGTATAAACAATTGTGCTATAAATGATAATGGAATAGGATTGAGTGAGGTGCAGGAATGTTCTAGGATGGAGGGTTAACAAATAAATATAAGGATATTGCACGTTTATAAGCATAAGTAGGGAACATTTAACTGTTCATGAGGTAGATTGCCTGGAGGAAGAAACTGTTCTTGTGCCTTGCTGTTCTGGTATTTGCGGCTCTGAGACGCCGGCCAGATGGCAAAAGTTCAAAGATGGGGTGACTTGGATGTGAGGGACCCAGAGTGATTTTCTGAGCCCCTTTCCTCACTCTGGATGTATACAGTTCTTGAAGGATGGGCAGGGGAGCACCAATAATCCTTTCAGCAGTCCGAACAGTTCTCTGTAGTCTTCTGATGTCTGATTTTGTTGCTGAACCAAACCAGACAGTTATTGAAGTACACAGTACAGACTCAATGACGGCTGAGTAGAAATGTTTCAGCAGCTTCTGTGGCAAGTTAAACTTCCTCAGCTGGCAAAGGAAATACAATCTTTGCTGGGCCTTTTTCACAATGGAATGTTTTTCACAATTAGATGTTTGTGTTTTGTTTTAAACAGTTAGTCAGTTGAACACTGGATTGATAAATAAAAAATCACATTGTATTGAATTTTATTTCTCAAATGAGTAAATATAATTTAATTTAATATTTGATTAATTGTTTTTGCTACCATTTTGAAATCTGTATTTATTATTTGATCATCGGATTTAATTAGAATTTTTCTAATATGGATGATGTCTGCACACTGCTCCGGGTAAGGGACTTATCACTCACCTTCCTGATTCTCACCTGAAACAAAGTATTAGGCGACGCTGACAAAAATGTGCACTTAGTTGATACCCTTAAAAATGCTTGTTAAAAATGTTTTTGTCTTTTCTTTTTTGTGCTTAAAGTCAGGGGATGTTAGTCCAATTAAGTGGGCTAGACAAATACTTTTTTTTTTTTTCATCCCTTCTGTCATCCTGCAGCCTGAAATGGGTACCTCAAAACCCAAATAAAACTGCTGGCAGGTCCTAGTGTCTATGACACTTTGTCGTTTTTTTTCTTCATGCATGACAACAGCACTGGACGTATCGTCACTATGACGGTATATGCATGCTCGGATATGAGTGTTAAAGCAGTACTTCTAACTAGGATTGCCTGAAAATCAGACTCGCAGCAGACTGGTCAAATGCAACAGCCAGCATGAACCACCAACAATCTAAAATTCATGACAGCTTTGCATTCAGCCCTTCAACAACGGCGTCTCTCATCATGTAGCTGGTTAGCCTCTGGTCTACCTGTGCGCATTCATGTGTTTTGGAACAGGCGTGGCTTTGCGGGGAGGGTGGAATCATGGTTTCAAAGCTAGCTTGCTGTTGATTATGGAAGAATATTTAGGGTTTTTCAAAAGGAATTGCAAATTGTATTTTCAGTTGCATTTTCAACATGTGGATGCATAAATTGTGACATAATCACAATTGAGGTTTGTGATTATGTGATTATGACACAATTGAGAAACTGTGACATAAACACAATTGCAAATCTTGCATTACTGTTTCTAAAATCACCTACCCTATCTTTAACTATTTCAGTCACTATCACTAATAAAGCTAGCACTCCACAGCTTGAACATTAATTTATTTTTGTTATTAATGTTTTGATTGATTGGCAACAGATTTTAGGTTTCACAGAGCTGTTGCTGAAAATGAGGTACATTTAGAATAATTTTGAAAACGCATTGTCTCCTTGAATAATTTTAATTGTTTTTAGAAATAAACATGCCCTAGATGGCATGCATCGCTTCTGCTCGTCCGGATGGATGAAGAAAACAGCACAGTGTTTATAGATAATTGTCTATTAATGGACATCACAGAGTTTACCTATATTTTGGTACTAATGTGAATATTTTAATTGTAGAAAGATAAAACATTGTTGCATGTGTGAATTGCACATTTGTGTTTTACCAGAAAAGTGGATCTGGACGTTTTACAGTAATTTACCAAATTCAGTGTGTGAAAGAATCTCATGTCTGCTGTTTGCGACACCTGTTTCACATTATTTCATTATGTGCTGAGTTCACCTGATGATTTCATCTCATATAAAACCTTCTTATGCGCTCTTTTGACAACCAGTATACCCTCCCTGAATGTACCGTTTCCTTCTGTCTGATGATTAGTATTTCAAAACCTTTTATATATATAGTCAAGCATTCGATAAAAACATGTAATAAATCAAGCTAATTTGCAGCAAATTACATATATAAATGTGTGTCTTGGCCAGACTGTGACCTGTGAAATCCCCCTTCACACTTCAAAAGAAAGTTTTCCTAGAGCTCTTAAATCATTAGATGTCTTCTCCGCTAGTCTTAAGACCCTGACAGATGTGTGTAGGCAGCTACAGGCCAAACCCACATATCCCACTAAAGTAATTCAGCCCTACATCCACATGAGTGCATTTGTGGGCAGGCAAGTTGGCGATGTAAAATGTGGGGCGGACATTATGCAAATGTCTTAATTTTCTATCTATCTATCTATGTATCTATCGATAGATCAATATTCGGGACAAAATCAGCCCTTGTGTAGTAGTCTACTGCAGTGGATTTCAACCTGTGGTCCGCGGCCCCCTAGTGGGTCGCGATGGTATTGCAGATGGGCCGCCAATTACCATTAAAATAAATAATAATACTGTTATTAATATATGTAAAAAATTAAAATAAAAGTCATAACAACATCTTTTCATATATATAATTAAATAACATTTACATTTACATTTATTCATTTAGCAGACGCTTTTATCCAAAGAGACTTACAGATGAGGACAGTGGAAGCAATCAAAAACAATAAAAAGAGCAATGCTATATAAGTGCTATAAGAAGTCTCAGTTAGGTTAACAGTACATGTAGCATGGGACTTTAAATAATATAATAAATAAAAAAAACAGAATAAAAAAGCATAGAGCAAGCTAGTGTTAAAGATCTTTACACATACACACACACACACACACACACACACACATACAATTGCATAATAAATGAAAAGAAAATAGAATACAAAAAGATTAGAAAGGTAGTTAGATTTTTAAAAAAAATAGAATTAGAATAGTGAGGGTTAAAGTTAGAGGGTCAAATAAGGATGGAAGAGATGTGTTTTAAGATGATTCTTGAAGATGGCTAAGGACTCAGCTGCTCGGATTGAGTTGGGGAGGTCATTCCACCAGGATGGAACATTTAATTTAAAAGTCCTTAAAAGTGACTTTGTGCTTCTTTGGGATGGCACAATCAAGCGACGTTCACTTGCAGAACGCAACCTTCTAGAGGGCACATAAGTCTGAAGTAACAAATTTAGGTAAATGGGTGCAGAGCCAGTGCTAGTTTTGTAGGCAAACATCAGTGCCTACAGGTGTGACGTTTATTCTTTTTGGCTCATTAAAAATTAATATTGCCGAAGCGTTCTGAATTAATTGTAAAGGTTTGATAGAATTGGATTGAAGACCCGCCAAGAGGGCATTGCAATAGTCCAGCCTGGACAGAACAAGAGCTTGAACAAGGAGTTGTGCAGCATGTTCCGAAAGAAAGGGCTTGATTTTCTTGATGTTGAAATAAAGCAAATATGCAGGATCAGACAGTTTTAGCAATGTGGTCTGAGAAAGTCAGCTGATCATCAATCATAACTCCAAGGCTTCTAGCTGTTTTTGAAGGAGTTATGGTTGATGTGCCTAACTTGATGGTGAAATTGTGATGAAACGATGGGTATGCTGGAATCACAAGCAGTTCTGTCTTGGCAAGGTTGAGTTGAAGGTGATGGTCCATCATCCAGTAAGAAATGTCCGTTAGACAAGCTGAGATGCGAATAGCAACCGTCGTATCATCAGGATGGAATGAGAGGTAGAGTTGAGTGTCATCAGGATAGCAGTGGTATGAAAAGCCATGTTTCTGAATGACAGAACCTAATGATGCCATGTAGAGAGAGAAGAGAAGTGGTCCAAGAACTGAGCCCTGAGGCACCCCAGTAGTTAGATGTTGTGACTTGGACACCTCACCTCTCCAAGATACTTTGAAGGACCTATCTGATAGGTAAGACTCAAACCATTGAGGTGTGGTTCCTGAAATGCCTTTTGCCAGTAGGGTTGATAGGAGGATCTGGTGGTTAACCGTGTCAAAAGCAGCGGACAGATCAAGCAGGATAAGTACTGAAGATTTTGATTCTGCTCTTGCCAGTCTTAGAGCTTCAACAACTGAGAGCAAGGCCATCTCAGTTGAATCTCCACATCTGAAGCCAGATTGGTTGCTGTCAAGGAGGTTGTTGTATGTGAGAAATTTTGAGACCTGGTTGAACACAGCTCGTTCAAGTGTTTTAGCAATGAATGGAAGAAGAGAAACTGGTCTGTAGTTCTCTAAAAGAGATGGGTTGAGGTTGGGTTTCTTAAGTAGTGGAGTTATACGTGCCTGTCTAAATGATGAGGGAAAAACACCAGTGTGGAGGGATGTGTTGATGATGTGAGTGAGTGCAGGTACAACTGCAGGAGAAATGGCTTGAAGGAGATGAGATGGAATAGGATCAAGCGGGCAAGTAGTAGGGTGATTAGAAAGGATGAGTTTTGAGACTTCTGCCTCAGAGAGGATGTAAATGAGTGTATGTTTGCTGGTGATATGAGCTTGACTGATTGTGGTGTGGAAAATTGTGCACTAATGTGTTTAATGTTATTAATGAAAAACGTTGCAAAGTTGTCAGCTATTAGAGATGAAGCAGGAGGTGGAGGAGGAGGAAAAGTGAGGAAAATGTTTTAAAAAGCATGCGAGAGTTAGACGATAAATAAAAAAAATATATATATATTAAATATTAAACTGTAACTATGCTTTCACTATTCAAGCTCGCTGATTGGTTGAATAAACCACCAATTTATCTTGGCATATAAGATATTTTTGCGGCATATGCTACAGAACAACAGCTGTTGTGTCAAGCGGTGCCAGCCCGAGTTATTTTCTGTTCATTGCTAGTTCATTCAATAAAGAGAGTTAACAATCTAGCTTCTGAGTACTAAGTTATTATCCCAACAATAGCGGGGAAAGTTTTTTTTTTTTTTTTTTGCAGTTGATGCGTAAAACTTAAAGCCCTTATATTTATTTATTTATTGCATTGAAGAGTTCCAGTCACTTTACAAATTTACTGCAAAGGATAAAGCTTATGTTTTGCTTGTGTGATGTCTGTGACTGGTCCTCCACTAAACCTCACTCACTGAATTATTATTATTATTATTATTATTATTATTATTATTATTATTATTATTATTATTTGTAATATTGTCATGCTTTTCTTTTTACTTTTGTTATATTCCTCATTTTTTAAGTTGGATAATAGCCAAAGAAATACAAGACAAACACTTATCTTCAGCTAATATGAGAGAAGCTTAATTTTAGTTCAATTTTAATTATAATTTAATGCATAATAGAAGAGTGTTTTGTTTATTTGTGACTCTGGATCACATTATACAAATGATATGGGTCAATTTTTTTATTTTTATGACAAAACTTATTAGGATATTAATTAAAGCCCATGTTCTATGAAGATATTTTGTAAATTTCCTACTGTAAATATATAAGAACTTATTATTATTATTATTATTTTAAAGTAATATACATTGCAAAGGACTTTATTTGGTAAGCTTTAAAGGCAATTTTCTCAATATTTCGATTTTTTTGCACCCTCAGATTCCAGATTTTCAAATAGTTGTATCTTGGCAACATATTGTCCTATTCTAACAAACCACACATACGTAAATGTTAGCTTATTTATTCAGCTTTCAGACAATGTATAAATCTCAGTTTTGAAAAATTGACTCTTCATTCTTTCACTTCATTCACTCACACAGTATTCTTCCAAAATGTTTGAGGTCAACAAGGTATCTTTTGGCAAAATTCAGATAAGCCTTAATATTCTTATGGGTTAGCAATGGTTTTTGCCTCACCACTCTTCCAGGGATGCCATTCTTG